>NC_135552.1:17949680-18019680 GCF_964340395.1 Glandiceps talaboti
CACAAAATACAACAACTTTATTTCATCATCTGTTATAATTTCTTCATCAATTCAACAGCATCCCCTGGCATCTGGTATTAAGCCCCCCCCCCCCCCCCCCCCCCCCCACTGCATACATGTACTTCACAAAGCCTGAAATGTCTATCAATCACAGGTAAGATTTTAAATATAGTAAACTATGTGAGTGAAATATCACTCTGCAGGTCAGTGCACATCAGTGTTGGCACTCTTTCTAAGAATACAGTGGTCTACGTGATTGTAATGTCAGTTAGCAGGTAGGCATTAAACACTCAGTCTCACATGGCTGAACTCTTGGTATCCATCTACTGAAGTATGAGTCATGACTACTCTCAAATAAACACCCCAATTTATCCAAATTTTTATACAAAGAAAAGAGTACAACATAATTCTTTCATGAAGTTGCTATAGGAAATGCTCTCACAAGAAGAGTCAAATTCAATGCATATATATGAATATATTTCTAGTGAGATTTTCATCAAACCACTGCAGACTTTATCGGTATAGTATGATTGTCAGCATAGAAGACTGAGCAGTTACATCTTGCTACACACAATCCTGCTTCAGTCACAACAACAATAATAATGTAGTAAGAATTCCAATACCAAGGGTAGGTTACCCATGCTGGATATGTTGATACAACTTACCACGTCTCGTTCTGTTTTGAGTGCCAGCATTTCTATAGAATCATCTTCCTCTTTGTTGTTTTTTGATGGTTGTCGTACAGGCACTGGAATGCGAGGCACTGACGCTGGCAGTGCTTGGCCACCATTTCCTGTGTTGTAGTCAGTAAAAATGAAAACACACACACAGTAGATTAGGGCAGGCGTCTTATTAAGGTACCTCTCTAGGCAAACATTAGAGCTACTAATAAAGTCCATTGCTGGTTGTGGGTGTGTCATAAAGATGTGATAAGTCTGCAGACCTGACATAGATGATGAGCAAGAGAAGATTCCTATATACTGATATGAGTTTATATTACACAGTGACAAGAGTAAGTCTGAATCAGTCCAGGTGTATATTACTAGACAACATTGGTGTTACAGTATCATGCAGTTTGGGCTCATACATACTACACAGTATGTTACACTAAGTTATCAAAATCTGAATAGATATACAAATGAGAAACAGAAGAGAATTGAGCTTTTATTTTTTTTCAATTTAAAGAACTTTACTGAAAGGAACTTGGACAGTCTTACTTTACCATTGGTATATAGCTTAGAAAGTCATTCAAATAATATGTTAAGTGTTCATTTTTTAGGATTACACCAAAACATATGTGTAATTATGGTATTACACGATAGTGACAATAATAAAAGTTGTTAGTTTCTCACCTTGAGCAGCAGCAGCTGTGTAGAGTGCTACTTTATTGCGTACATTGCCACCACTACTGGGAGGGTTAGGTGCAGGCTCCCTAGGTGGTGGTGGGATGTGTACATCATCCTGCCTTTCATAACTTGACGGCCGTACCATCATTTCTTGTGGATATGGGTGTGAAGGATGCGCTGCTACCTGAGGTTGTTGCTGTGGATAGGCGTTTGGTGGTGGCATTCTTGGGGCTGGTTTCTTGGATTTTTTCTGTTTGGATTTACCGGTTGCATAGTCCACTGCATTTTGTAAGTCAAGCGTTATCACATCCGCCTAAAGGAACACAAAGCATTGTGGGATATAACTATGGCTGTATAACCCTTGACCTCTCACACAATATGTTTGCTCTTTAATATTGGGATCCAGAACACAGTGCGTGAGTGTGTCTGACAAACCATCACATAAAATGTTTACTTTTATATCTAATATTGTAAAACATTATTAATGGGTTTTTCTTTGTCATACCACCCACCCCCCATCTAATAACTATGACATTTGTCGCACCAACCCTACACATAAAACCAAATACATATCACTTATAAATGTGCCTAGCAATACACCCCCCCCCCAAAAAAAAAAAAAAAAAAAAAAAAAATTAAAAGAATCAACTCTAGTCTTTGTCACACTAAACATACAAAATACAAATAACATATTATGTTTAATTCTTTCTGTTGGTATATATAATACATTACATTAAATGCTAAAAGCCCACAAGATATAATGACCCAATTTAGTTTGCAGGGGTTTACGCAATACAAATATATATAACACACTAATGGGTATTCAGATAATTAAAATTTTCATTTTAATTTCAGAGAAAGAACTTTCCTTTTCTTTCGCTGTGTATAATGATGTATAGTACCTTCACTTTATAATTGCTATTTAAATTTTAATTCTATGATCATATTTTAAATTAGATTTTGTTTGTATGTTTTCCTTTCAATTTACTGAGTCCTAGTAATTACATCTTCGGGACCTCTTGGTTTATTTGTGTCATGCTGTGTTGGTGGGATTGATTACTCAAGCTATTTTACAACTGCCCACATCTGAATGGGGATGAACGGAACCTGTTACAAACAGGGAAAGTAAACAAATGAATTGGATTAATATGCTTGGCTCAGCATGTTGGAACAGCAGAGACTTGTATTACACACCATGGTTTGATAAGAACAGTTTTATGGCCTCTTTATGTGTACATGAAGTACCAGGGGAATTGGAAATTTGTTTGCGAAGATGAACTAATATATAAAGTGGCCATAAAACTTCTTATCAAATGATGGAATGTAATACAAGTCTCTGTACTTCCAACATGCTGAGCCTAGTGTTATTAATCCAATTCAGTTGTTTACTTTCCAGGTGTTTGTAACAGGTTCCATTCGTCCATGGTCTGATGTCAGCGGTTGTATGTGTAGTAGACTAAGAGGGAAAGGATACACTTACCGCAATGTGATCACATTGGAAGAGATGCATATCTGGAGTTTTCTGAGAGCTGTCTTTACAAGAGAACACTAACACACTATTATAGTTACATTCATTGATGATTGCAGTTGTCATGATAATACTTGTCAGTGCAAAATTTTCAAGAAGTTCCTGCAAAAATAAAACAAAAACGTGCAATGTGTTAGTAACAAATTATTTTGTATGGATGTATGTATCAGGGGTGAACAAATCATTTTGTGAACTGGTGGTCCCCAGACCAGTGCCTTCAAAAATCCAGTGGTCCTGCTGAAAGAATTAGTGGTCCCAGGTCCCACTAATGTGAAACATTAAATCTTACCTATGAGTATGAATCTGTATATTCAGACGACTTTTTAACATAGTTATTAACAGTAAGGTACTGGTCCAACGGACCAGACAAGGTAAAATTTGTGTGGTCCACCCAAAAAAATCGCTAGTCCCAGACCCAGGACCAGTGGATTTGTTCACTTCTGTGTATGCTTTAAAATATTCCTATTTTTTGTTGTTAAATCCAGAGAGCTTTCATGTATTTATATAATTTTGCCCCCAGTATAATATTCATAATTATTAAAAATGTTTACATTTTTGTTGTTATAACCCATACCTCACATATGCCTTATGTCCATGTACTTTGATTAGTTCCTAGGGAACTATTTCCATGGTTCTCATCACAATTTTCTTCTCTTACTTTCAGAATTTGTATACTTTGTGGAATAAATTTCAATTCAACAAAACTGCTACAGGTAAACATCTTGAAGACCTCAGGTAGATTGAACACATGCACGCACACACGCACACACATGTACGCACGCATGCACGCATGCACGCACGCAAGCACACAGACCAACTTTGATATCATATACTACTACACCAGTGGTGAAAAGGAACATATTAAGTAATTATGCCATGCATAGCCATTTAGAACAAAAAATATGGAATATATATATCTCGTGCATAGTCGTTCTACATCACAACAACGTGTGTCTATGTCACAACAATGCACATCTATGTCACTGGTTCTGTTGTGTTTGAAATACAAGTCAAAACATTCAAAATTGCAATTACTTTCCCGATTTTTCTTTTAATATTACTGGCACTGGTATAATTATGTTATCATCCAATACATTTTTTCATTCAGATGGAAAATAAATACTCATGACCTAAGGGTTGTCCCTACTAATCTAGTCATAGTGACAAAAAACCCTTAGCTCACTCGCATTTTCCTTGGTTGAATGAAGAAAAATATTGGGGTATAATATCTAAATATACTAACCTGTGTTTCATTGTCTATTAAAATTATTTCTCTGTCTGTTATCTGTAACGTCATTTCTTGACTCCATATTTTTCCCTTGGCATCCATCAATTTCAATTTACGGATACTATCCTCCACTGTCAACACAGCTTCTTTTCTGTCCACTGAGAAAGTGGCTAAATGCTGTAGAACAAAAAACATTACAATTGAAAAACACTGCAATTATGTAAATAACAGGTATGATGACATTCTAATATACACTTACCCCTAGCTATGAAGCCCCTAGTAGATGCCTGTTACAACAAAGGCTGTTATATAGCATCTATTTCCGGAGGCTGTAAGCCGAAGTTAGCTACGTAACAGCACAAGGGGTAATATGACATCTACTAGTGCCCAATAAGGCCAGGCAATAAGTGTTTTATTACACATCACATTATCAGGCATGTATTCTATTTATAGTCAAAGCAAATAAGATTTCCATGCTACAAGAATATTGCCCTAGGGATGTGACTAGTGCCCCTCTATGTAAATTGAGGTCACTATGGGTCAATAGTCCATACCATGTGACATGATCTAAGCCAATCACTGAAGGCTATATGAAAATGATGTTATATAAAGAGAAAGAAATGGTAGAAAGACTAATAATCATAATCATAAAATATGTCATACTAATTATGACAGTCCACACATTGGATGTAATGGTAAGAATAGTTTACGAATTAAATGTGATGTGAAATTCAAATGGTAATTATCCAGTTTGAAACTCTGTTTGTGTAGGTGTACAACACATAAATCATGTGACTGGTTAATGACTGCAAGCATATATCTTGAGATTTGACATTCAAGATAACAGTATGACTACAAGCATCATCTCATTTACAATGCCAGTTTTTATCTCAGTTGACATTTAAGTTTTCATTTTTAATGTGAGTTTCTAAATAGATCATGGTGTAATTATTTCTTTCCACAAGGGATGACCTTTGTCACTGAATTTTACATTAGCTGTCTGTCTACATTTTCCGAAAATTAGTAATTTTTACGATATTCCATTTATACCTTCTTGATACAGTTAGTAAATATAAATTTTCTCACTAGTGTATGATCTTATTCACTGTTATCCAATAGCTACAATACAGAATACAGCAAAATGAAAATCATTATCTTTCCTACGACAAAAAATTCTTGGTTCTATATGCAAAGGAAAAATCGGAGATAGTGCTCAATATTCAAACTGTAGAGCACTTTAAAATAATAACCCCCCCCCCCCCCCACACCACCAAAAAAATAAATACATAAACAAATTTATATTGTTTTATTTCAGGTTTAATTTGGGTTTTTTTGTTTTTTGGGTTTTTTTTTTTTTTTAGATGTCCCTGTATTGTCTTGTATTTAAACATTGCCTTTTTTACTGTTGTCCAGAATCATTTTGTTCATGAAAGGTATTGTCCCAGTTAGACAAATAAAAGTTACATAGAACTGGATTGAAATTGCATAATGTAGTATTCCATGTAGACTGACACTTTGAAACTTGTCATGTACCGGTGGTGTTGTAACTATGGCAACTTACTTCAACTGGATAAAGTGAACTCTCTGGTCCTTCATTATTAGCCCAGTTTCTCCTTTGTTCTAAGAAAAGACAAAACAAAACTTGAATTCATTAGTTTCTATGATCCGAGTATAATTCTAATATGTGTCATGTATTGTTAAATCATATGTCAGTTTTAGCTAGTGTTGTAAGCTGTCTCACAGTTTCTAAAGGATGGACTTTGAGAAAATATGTGACTTGGTTTGGCACCACCACGAGTAAGTTCAATGGTAATTATACATCATCAAACCTTTATCAACAACTGAACTTGTGTTGTCATAACAAACCAAAATCAGTTGTAAACCTTACTGTGCTTGACATTGCCATATAAAGTCTAGCTTTACAACAAACAACTTAGTATCAGCAGATAGATAGTCCAGTAGTAGTGATGACCTGTAGTGTAACACCCAAATTTCACTTTATCTGATCTCTACTCAATGGTTGGCTGGACACACCTGTCAGTTATCTATATGAAAGATACATTGTATCTATATGAATGATAGTTAGTACCTGACTTTATTCACATTCCCTAATACAATGTTTGTAACATAGCTGTATCTTCTAAGTGAGTCTGGAATGTATATGCATAATACATATACTGTACTAAAGAACTGGACACAGGCTACCTTATAGTCACTATTTCTATCCAGTACTACAATCATACATTGACATGTACAACTTACAGCTGACAGAAGATACCAAGACATCACAGATATAGATATCTACAAATCTATATTTATGCCTGCTGATACCTACAAGTTGTCATTGAACTATATACAGACACACACACACACGGACAAAGATACAGACAGACTGACAGAGACAAAGGCCGGCAGGCAGATACACACAGACACACAGACACACACAGACACACAGACACACACACAGAGACACACACACAGACAGACACACACACACACACACACACACACACACACACACACATACATTATGGCAGTAGATTGCTGTTATATTGAGCTACTGATACATCAGTCATGTAGCTTTTCTGTAACATATATTTATATGGACGTCGTTGTCCGAATTAAAGTCTATAATAATAATAATATAACTCTTGGTAGATGGTAACATTTCTTCCCAAAGTCCATATCACTTAATAATACATTGTATGCACTCATAATTATACATAAATGTTAATTGAATATTTTGGCAGTCCACTTTGAAAATAATACAGACTTAGCACAGCCTACAAGTCTCAAAACACTGCACACTCAGAAACAAGCTCAGTGGCTGCAACTGGGGTCATTCACAGTCCATCGGAATTGTGCTAGTCCTGTACACGGAAAGTAAAATTGCATGGGTGTACCAGCCTCATCCTGAGAAGGTTCAGCCAGGGGGGGGTGGGGGGGTGGGGGGGGGGGGGTGGGGGGGGGGTGGAGTGGGGATGGGGTGCCGTGGAAATGGTAGTAGATGTGAACACTGAAGAGAATGGTGGTTTCTTTGCTATGTTTGTGGCTAATAGTAGTCTAAATGCTATTCATGGCTTTGAATCTGAAGATATCTTTCACCACAGATGAACTGATTCAAATCCACGGATAGGCTCTAGATTAGCCTATTCTACAACTGTGGTATCTGTTTACTTTCAAAGGTGGACTACCAAGGTATGTTGACGTCATAAATTGGACATGAAGTGTGATTAAAACTCAGGGGTGTAATATTACACATTACTGGTTAGCTAGGGTAAATATCATCTAACTGCAAGCTCTGTTGATCACAAAAACTACAAATTAGTTAATAGCAAACATGGGGATGCTTCACTGTCTATTATCATAAAACACTTGGCAAATCAACTTTGGAAAATTAGAGAGTTAGTAATAAATTGATGAAAATTAGGTTTTTTTTGTTGCCATTGGAATTTGATGACCTCATTAATATCACAATTCATAGCAACTTCACAATGTTATCTTTTTTGTTGAGTTTTGAAAAATACATGCCTTTGCGGCTAGTTTTTCGTTTAAAAAAAAAAGTATGGTACTTCATTCTGGTATCAAAATGTGTCATCATGAAAACCACACTGATTTGATTCTTCAAGAATGCCTCCACATTCACAATAAATCTTAAAGTGTGTCATTTTTTCCTCATAATGTGACAAAAATACTTTATGTACATATATATATATTCAAATTTTTAACCCTGATAAAATTAGACTTTTCCCATCCATCAACACCCCCTCCTCCATCATTACCTTACGTAGACAAGTAGCTGAGAGACTTGCCTATCAGACTTGACATATCGGCTTGACATATACTGACATTCTGTTGAGTGACATTTTAAAGCCTGACAGCCAAGTCTCTGGGCTTAAAAGAAAAGTGTTTTTTACTGCTATTTTCAGAAGTACATTGTATGTAAATTACAGAAGTTATCTTTTTTCATTATTGTTTACAAAACTGTTCAGAGATTATAGCAAAGAAATCTTTACATTTTATATAGAGAGCTACTCTGTGATAACACTTAGAATGAATAGTATTACTAAGTTTGAATATATAAATCAGCTGGTATGAACTTGAAGTTTTAGAGAAATTATTGTTAAATGGGCAAGAATTGAAATAATGACACAACTTACGATTCTGGAGAAAGTTAAGACATTCCTTTCAAGGTGTTATGCATTGTACACACACAACACAAAGTTTACCATGACTTACAAATATAGGACTTGTAAATATTACAGCGTTTTAATAAGTCACCATAATTTCAATCAAGTTTGTCATATGATCATAAATGTGACATTAAATAAGATACATTATTTGACAAGTAATTTGTTATATCAGTGCCCTTCCCAAAGAGATCCACGTATGATGGGTAAAATATAGTTATCAGTTTTACTTAGTAATATGTAAATGAATTTTATGCTTAGGATATCTTGGAGATGGCACTGGATGTTACCAAAAATATTATCACTACAATCATATAAAGTATGCCATGGTTATCATTAAGATAAGAAAAGGGTACAAAGATCAGTTACTAATAATGGTTCTGATGGACATTATAGCTAGGGTATTTCACAGAAAAATATGAGTATAACATTTAACAATACAAAGGAGAGAAAGAGAGAGAGAGAAAAGAAGAAATGGAGGAGTTAGTATTGTGCATCTGCTAGTGCATAAAAACAAATCCCTTGCACACAGTCTACAGGTGAAGAAAAAACATGATTAAAACACATACTAGGTGCTCTTTGTTTGCCTTCTGTCCACTGTTTCCGAAGTTCTGTGAAGAGAGCAATGGCATTTGTAAGATTGATACTATGTATGTAAAGTGTTGCAAACTTGCTGCTGGTAAAAGAACCATATTACTAAATTGAAACAATGTATATCAAAATGTTGCTAACTTGTTGCCAATAAAAGAGCAAGACTATGATGTAGATTAAATGTTGCAAACTTGTCACTTAGGAAAGTCATATTATTAGATTGATACAATTTAGAGCAAATAATCTAAATTTCTTATAAAAGAGCCTTATATGATACAAATGATACAATTATGTACAGTAAACATTGCACACTTAGCATTTATAAGCCAGCCATACTACTAGATTGATACAATGTATATACAATGTTGCAAACTTGTCAGTCATTCTGTTTAACTGATACATTGTATATCACATGTTGCAACTTTTGACTTACTAATTAGCCTTGTCATTATAATAATAAAATGTAGTAATTTTGTGGAGATTAATAATGAAGAAATTATTTTTTATTAGTCTATGAATGAAACACTGTATATAAAATGTTGCAACTTGTGACTTACAAGACAGCAATACTTTGTGTCAGTTTCTGTTTAATGTTGTTACCAGTTACCAACAAAATAGTCATAGTCACAGAGTTGTGTTCATTTCAAATGTAACATCGGATGGCTAATGAAAATAGTCAAGAATTCTATTTTTATTCTTTTCTACTACACCAATTAATTATTGTATCTGTGATATACCACTTTCCATAGTGTGTTGATATACAATATGAATATGAATATTGAAAGAAAGTACATAGACAAGGTGGGAATAACACAGTAGTTGTTTTCAACAGACAAACACAGAAAATGTTAGTGACTTCAGTTCATCACACTGTCTCAGCACAATGGTTGTATACACTGTATCATGTTGATAGTATGTGACACATAAAAAGTACTATTAGAGGCAACTACATATACTTTTTTAAGAAACATTATCAAGTGAATGATGGAGATGATATACGAAAGAAGGTACAAGTCAAGAAAATTTTAAAGTTAGTTGACAACAGAGTATTGATTTAATTTAAAGACAAGACATTTACTGGTATAAACATCAACTTGTAGAATGGCAGATGTAAAATCTTCATACAAGTTTTTGGGCAGACATTAGACTATTGAAGCTAAAAGAACCATTACACTGAAAACCCTGAAGTCAACGTTACTTTAATCCATTTACAACAAAATAATCTATGAGAACACACAGATGTGTTGCCAACCAGTGACAAATAAGGGGTTACCGACATAATCTGGTTGTCTAGTTTTTTGAGTTTTACTGTTTGCCATTATGTTTTAGGAAAGCTAATAAAAATCTTACTCACCATAGATATCTCTACCAGATACTGGGACTTTGCCTGGTCCTGGACCATGGGAATTGATCTGTTGTATGTATCCATTTGGAATATGTCCGTTTTGTTTGGGATGTCCACTGCAATATAATCATATCAAAACATTTTACTTGTGCTGACAGCATAAAATAAATATGCACTTGTCGATAATTATCAAGTTAAAGGTACTATAACATATAGTTTTGGTTTTCAAGGTCTGAATACAACAGCTTACTTTTACAAAGTTGGGATTTCAGTCAAACAACTAAGACTATACACAAACGTATGCCAGAGTAACAGCAAGACCTGCCCTCTGACTCAACATACTATGTTGAATGACACAGTCAGGCCAGATAGTTAGGGCAAATCTCAGAGTATGAGTTGCGTACAAATGTAGATATCTCAAGATGAGTACTTCCTTTGGTAAATCACACAAGAGTATGATGCCATACTTGGAGCTATTTTTACACTTTAGTAGGTCATTAATATGAACAATTTCCCGTTTTGAAGGAATCACATTAAACATTCAATTTTTTAAAACTATTTTAAGGACACTGAAGTCCTGTTAATTATGTAAATATATCAAAGGTTTCACAGCATTCACTGTAGACAGTGATGACAGTGTAGGTATATTTGCATAACAAATGAATGCATTGTTATGTAAATCAGTTTGTTTGATTCCTAGTAATTATAGCTATAGCGAGGAAAAGATATCCTTTCCTATCATGGGGGGGGGGGGGGGGGGGTATTGGTGTAGTGAGCCCCTTCTTCATAGTCTGAAGTACCCTCAGAAATAGAGCAATAAACTTTCCAGGGTAAAGAAGCCTGGTTTTTCTTAGGCTCCCCTTGTACTTTAGAAACTCATTTACAATAACCTATCTGACCTGTTTGCTGACAACATTGAAATTTTTATGAGAAAAGCAATAAAAGGCTGTATGGCAAGAAGAATGTACCTTTATGGTGATAGACCATAAACATAAATATTCTATTGGGATATGTGAGCTGTTGACAGGGAGAACTGAAATCCTTCCAAACAATATATCAACAGTCAGAAATATAGATTCACAATTTCTTTATTCTTACTTACTTTGTCATTCCATTATTGTATGATGATGATGATTGTTGGGAATATCCCATATCATCCCTAACCTCCATTGGTGTTTCTGGTCTCTTGTCGGCATAGACTGGCATTGTGGATGGTAGGGAGAACCACCTCACACCAAGTGGCAGCTAATTTCACTCTTTATTGCTGTGTATCAATCATAAAATATACAAAGTCAGTTTAATCATGACAAGGTAACTAAAACAAGTTAAATCATTAAATAAACAAAGTCAATTTTCTGAATCTCTTTTTAATACACAGTCATAGTTACAGTTTAAATCATTAAATAAACAAAGTCAGTTTTCTGAATCTCTTTTTAATACACAGTCATAGTTACAGTACATAACACAATCATATACAACTCATATATGTACTTTTGACTTGCTTCTTTGTACACCGATATCAGGATTTGCATGTTTCTCTTTTTAGGGATAATTATCGTATGACAATAGTTGTCATATTTTTGATTGATTATTTTTGAATTCACAGATGTTGATAATCATGTCGTCATATTTATAAATATCACTTATGTCATTTAGCAATTAAATATTTAAAAACATATCCATAGTTTGAATTGATTTTACTGTGTGATCTATTACCAGTACCACCTCACCTTGCAAAAAAAAACCTTTTAAGACAAAATTCACCAATTCAGACGGACATCACACACACACACACACACACACACACACACACACACACACATGCATACATACATACACACACACATACATTCATACATATACCACATATATCATCCCAACACACACACACACACACACACACACACACACACACACACACGCACGCACACACACACACACACACACATCACCATTACATGTACATTCATAAAGATATAGGTGTTGTATCCCTTGGATGCTGGTTGTCTGTGATAAATCCCACCATTAAGTTTTATGCACACCTTTATGAAGGGAGGGGTGCCAACACTCCATGGTAAAAATAACTGGGTCATACTTAGCATTCAATTTCTGACAAGTCGTCTTTCAAGACCTATGACAATAACCTAAATAGTGGTCGTACTATCAAAGACTTCACACAGCATAATACACACTTCAATACACAAATACAATACCCTGGCCTGGGTAGAACAAGAACCTTGTAAATCTCAACTAAGCAATTCACCTTTATGCTATATACATGTACCTAGATATGAGAATATTTGAATTCAAACTGACATGACATTTTGCATAACGTACCTGGATTCCATACATGTCATGTGACTAATATGCATATCAAGTAGATGTCATTATGAATACCACCAAAGACACAATGAGTTTCTCTTGTAATTTATATCCTCTCCTCTCCTTATATACCCTAACAAGTTACATTTCATTTTGGTCACACTCAGAAGTTCAATTCCAGGGCCTAAATCAGGAGTTGTCAACATACACAAGTGATGTGTTATGCTATGTATTATACATGCATGACTGCAAATCTATGGGTTCCAGTTTTAAACCTTAAGTATATCGGATAACAATGTTACTTTCGAAACTACATCAGTGTTCCAACTAGTCTAGGTTTGGAAACCATGGTAACAGAGAGAAGAAATCTGGTAAATCTTTCAATATCTTGTCCGATGATGTAGTACGGAACTTATGGTAAAATACCCAGAAAATCCAGGTAGATTTTACCTTCTTACTGTCCTAATTAACAAAACACAAAATTAGCATATATGATACTTTCCTCCTCATATGTTACCAATCAGAAATACATATTGAGACAGTACAGTATGATACACTTCAACTTTCAGACGGACTCATTAAGTTTTATATTACATCATTCCTGTGATGTTTGAAACACTTCACATTTGTCAAAGACATCAACAATATGACAAGTAGGTAAATACCTGAATAATCAGTACCGTTTTACATCTTTGTACTAATTAACTATAACATAAGCTAATTACCACTATGTTACACTTACAGTAAGTAGTGACGTCTTGGTTTACTTATAAAGAATACCGACAGTACACCTTGCTCAGAAGTGTGCCCTCTATACGATAGCCAAATTTTGTTGTTGTGAGTCAAAATGATAAAAACTGGCATTTTTTGTGAGTCACCACATAGTAAGAGATAGGGGCACACCAAATGTTGGTGTGTCACTAGAAATTGTGTGTGTCAGTGGCACATCAAATTGGCTTTGAGGGCACACACTGGTCATCACATAGTAAGAGATAGGGGAACACCAAATTTTGGTGTGTCACGAGAAATTGTGTGCGTCAGAGTGGCACATCAAATTGGCTTAGGGGGCACACTGGTCATCACATAGTAAGAGATAGGGGAACACCAAATTTTGGTGTGTCACTAGAAATTGTGTGCGTCAGTGGCACATCAAATTGGCTTTGAGGGCACACTGTAGCTCAGACAGTATACTAGTACCTTGCCCAGACAGCTTGACATGGAATGACATTTTCAAGCCAGGTACCCAAGTCTTTGGGCTACAATATACCCCCACACCCAAACATCCATGTGTTATGTCTTGTGTAAATATTTCATGACAATATTACACCATGTACATCTTTTGTGTGTGGCCAACACCAAATCCTTCAGTACATGTAAAACGTGTCAAAACAAGCAAAAGACTTGAAATCAGGTTTACATGTAGCTTCACTAGTCCTAGTCTCCAGGCTGTATGATTCCCTTTTGAATCTCTTCTCAGAGATTTTAAGATTGGAAGCCATAGATAGCCTCTCTGACTTCACTTGTCTTCAATGTAGGACAAAATGGTATCACATAGTTGATAATTTCTACTATATCACCTAGACGAGACAAATAACTTCATGTTCTACTTGACACAGTTTATAACTCATTTCTACAGAATGTTGTATTTTATCAAATACTTCTATCTTTGCTTGGAACCCTAAATTTGTTGCTGTTATTTTCCTTTTAATCCTTGCCATTCAAATAAAAACTCATTGGAAATCTTCACTTTTACCCTCATCATTCAAATAAATCTGATTGGAAACTCAGACGCTTTACCTGTTCTTGCATGAATATATGAAAATGAAAATGCAAACTTATTGATGATCCCTTACTGGTTTATCTGTGTACTAGCTACATGTTTGTAATTACTGCCTTCATCATTTTTTTATCTTTTGAGACATTGCTTTTTCAATAACAGAATAATTTTTTTTTTTAAAAGAAGGACCAGGGTTAATAGTTTTCATTTCTTAACCCAGTTATTTTACCAGGGTTCTCAACCAGTGTTGCCGTAATAAAAGGTGGTAAGGAGGTAAAACCTACCTGAGTTCCCCCTGTTATTTTACCAGTGTTCTCCTTAAGGGCAGTAATGAGGTATATATCTACATGTACTTGAGTTCCCAAATTACTTTACTGGGGTAATTCCCCAGATAAAATCATAATATGGTAAATCTAAGCACGTCATACCTGATTCACCCTTTCTGTTCCCAGGGTACTGAAACCTTAGCCAAAAACACTGAACACTTAGTAAATTCTCTCAAAGGTAGCATGAGTGTTGAAACTAATATATATTTAATTACTGATATAGGAATTCAGCTCATATGTTACATATGTGTCATAGGTGTCAATATTTGTCAATATGTACAAAGGTGATGGTGTGACCTATGATACCACCTCAATCTTTATCAGGTCACCTGATATCTTACCTTAGTAGTAGAATACATGTGGTCCCAAAGTTAGGACAATATCTACTCAATACTATCAAACATTGCCTAGTAGTTGTTGTATTATACATTCTATATTGACATAGTGAAATAATTCATTTTTTGTGGGCTTTCATTTTTGATATATTTATGTCTTATATGAAATGTTTTAAAATAGTCCAATGGAATGCATGATTTTTGTTGTTCATAAAACTAACTTCAATAATTCCTAATATTGCATAACAATTAAACATTAGTAGGTTTATAAAATATTCCTGCATTCCCAAGGCATCATTCCATGGTTTCCCACCAAAATTATGGTACATGGTATGACAATTTATGAAAGTTTTATCAGATTTCCCCTTTCTGTTACCAGGGTTTCCATGCCATAGTTGAAACATTGTGAATATCAGGGAAGACCGACCTATGACGTAGTTCAAAATCAGATACCTTTTCAGCCAAGAGATTCGCACCTTCCTTGGTAATATATTGTTGTATCTCTCAGTAACTACACCACAAGTAGTAACTATTGTGTGACTTAAGGTATGGTTGGTTTGCTACTTGACTGACACATTACAAAGCATTCTTTCAATGCTTGTGTACTTGCATAACTGATCAGTTCACCATAAAAAGCTGAGCACACAGCAAACAATACCTACCTACCAACTTACCTAGAAATTTACCCCGGCCCACTTTCACCTAGGTTATATGTTGCTAGCTATGTTCTCATTGCTTGGCTAAAACTCACCCAATGTACGCTAGTTTTTGAAGTATTGGATATACGTAACATTAACCATTTACCTTGTTAGTTTGGCGTACGTGGAGACTGGATAGATGTCACTGCAAGTTACCCCCTGGTTTGTCAACACACTACTAAAAGAGTAATCAGATAGCCT
This sequence comes from Glandiceps talaboti, assembly GCF_964340395.1. Classification (NCBI taxonomy): domain Eukaryota; kingdom Metazoa; phylum Hemichordata; class Enteropneusta; family Spengelidae; genus Glandiceps; species Glandiceps talaboti. The sequence goes on from NC_135552.1 coordinate 17,965,568, forward strand.
GACAACTGACTTGCTTTCTTAGCATAGCTGACATTACACAACTTCACTTCCCATGCAAAAATATGGTTGGCAGTCTGGGCATGAAGACAGAATTCAAACTCACAAAATGGCTGCGACAACAAAAATGAGTTGAACTCTGACCGGTATCATTCTTTGGGATAGAGCAGGTGTAATTTGTCCTATCTACTTGGCCAATCAGATATGGAAGTCAGGTGACACCACCAGGCTTTCCTATTGGTACATACTTATCATTTGCAAATACCATGCTGAGTTTGACATGACGCAGATTGCATGCATTATATTATTTAAAGTGTAGAAGTGTGTGTTACATGTGCCATGTAGACAGTTCAGATAAGTTCATTTGGGGTCTAAGCTGATACAACAAGAAACCACACCCATGAACACTACCAACAGGTGGTTGTTGATGCATTTCATTAGAAAGACAAATATAACAACAGTCTGCTGGCAAAGAATCTCACAAAACCAGTGTTTCTACTGTTCTGTTGATGAGACAACCAGTGCAACTGTTATGAAATAACATATAGGACGAAAAAAACAAACTTCATTAATACGGTGGTACTATTTCTAGATACCAGCAAGTCTATGTGTCGGTCTGATAGAGGGTCTATGGTCTGAACAACTATAATGAGAACAGACATGTACATTCATGGACACAAGAAAATCTGTCACATCACATTCTTTTACACACCATGTACCCCTGTATCTCACTAACTACTAATCAAAACGCATACTTCATCAACCTCAGATCATTTTCACCATGGATCAGAGTCTCTAACACACCTAAATATGTCTTCTTTATGTGAGAAACTATTTTCTAGTTATAATAACTTCAATATAAACCCTTTAATGACCATATCCTCAGGTGATCCACAAATTCAATCTCAACATGTAGTTAGGGTCAATGTATGAAATTTATGTACATGTGTGTTGGGAACCAATCAAATTAGATGGTGAAAGGTTACAGATAGTAACATGTATGTAGTATAAAAGCAGGTGTTATTTTGTACTTTTCATGCAAATTGTATGGTAATGATAGCGTTATCATTCACATTTAGACAGAAATGTATGTTTTACCATTATAATCTTATGACAATTTATGGTAATTCTTCGAATTAGACCGTCACGTGGTCAAAATTCAAATCAAATGGTAATGGAAGCTATATAAGTTGTTATCAGTTGGTAACAAGTGCTTACAAAACAGACATCTATATCAAAGTATATTGTTTCCTGACAAAACTAATATATGTTGATCAATAGTGATCTACATTAACATGTGGTTACCTATGGTTACAATATAGCAACCCATCATCATAGTTACCCCTTACCTACATATACAGTTACCATGCAAATGAGCTATCAGCAAAGTTAAGCAGAGCAATACCATGTAATATACATCTGCATTGTATATAATCATATGTATTTCGCATTCCAAGTAGTTTCAAGCAATCACTGAAGTGTCTAAAACTTTGTCAATTGGTCAAAACAATGAGAAATCTACCTTGAAAAGCAAACCACAATGTGAGTATCATTTGCCAACAATGAAGAGATGATCCTTACTATCATGTATTGTGAGTGAAACAAGAAAATCTCAAAGCTTATCTACTTGTAGTACAAAGGGTAAAATGAAATGCACAGTTTGGTTATTTACTTTAATAATACTAACCTGATTTAAATAACAACACATGAAATATTTGGGAGTCTAAAAATAAACAAGCTGGTCTTATACAGCTATACTATATGCTGGGTGATTAATTGTAATTTCAAATGGAAATTGCAAGTAGCTGGCAACACCAACGTTAAATTAATTCGACAAGCGGAGGATTATATTACAAAGTATGAATTGTTATATAGTGTCAATTTAATCAAAACTAGATTAATCTGGTTGTATCCAGTAATGATGTCATTTATATTCCATACATAATTCTTACAAATTCCCTAGGAAATACATGTTGTAATGTAATTCCGATCGAAAATTGCCTGGAGTCCTTAGCCTGTTTTACAGGTATTGTGGTAGACAAAAAACATGAATGCACATTTGGTGAAAGCATGTTGATCACACTGTGTAAGGCTTATTTGAATCCACGCAAGAAATCACAAATTTCATACACCCAACGAATAATACACCACTTAATCTCGACTCGGGCAAATGTGAAGACAGACATGTTATCGCAATTCTTGATTAAGACTTATTTGTATCAGTATCAATGTGGTACTACTAGCCCGGAATTCATGCTACTGGTGTTATTAAATTTTAATTTTGCTTCCTCATCTCATTGTCAAGCAAAATTTAAAAACTCCATCTGCATGAATCCCAGGCTAATGCGATACTAATGTATTATGTAAAACAGAAAATCTGTGTAGGTCAATTTAAAACTGTAGAAATATGTGTGCTTTAGTTGTTATTAACTACACACATAACTGCCAATCTGGGACATATTTACAATTTACATATGCATAATAAAATGGGGTTTTAACAAGTTGAAATGGCCCCTAGCCAAGTTATGTAATGATACCCTTCTTAAATGAGAGATGTACAACAATGATGTAAGGTGTTGTTTTTGTAAAGTTTATTATTTTGACTTCAGACATTAACTACCACTAGTTGAAGTTTTACATACTAGTTTTGACTGGCCTCCACATATCTAGTTTTCTGTCACATCTATGTGTTAAACACACAGTAAAATGATATGTTTCAATAGCTATGTGATTCTGTCATGTGTCATGCCACAATGACACATTTCTATAACTCACATCCAAAAAATGATAAATATTTATCAAATGTTACAATTAAACAAATACCATATGACATACTTACATATTAATAACCATATTTTAAGTTTTTTTTGGTATGCACAGCTAGCTACAAATGAGTTTTGAAGGTTGATACCTATCACATAATCATGCACAAACTCAGTAACTCAAGGACTTTGAGTACCTGGTACTCACAATAAACATATATTAGCAGGCTGTATAGATGTCAATATTAAACTAAGTCACACAAACAGTAATTTTTTTAATAATTCAAGATCAAAATGCTTTGCTTTTGTTGTTAAAATTTGCAATGGAAGGTAAAATTTGAAAGCATAGACAGTGGGGATCCAGTTCTGGCTGCCCCCACTCTCAATTGTTGGTATGGGCCACCTGTTGATTGTTGACAACACTGTGTGTGGCCTCTACTTTCCCTCTCACCGCCTCCACCCTGTGCACCCCCAGTTCTTGGTACATGCCACCTGTTGATTGGCAACACAGTCACCATTATGAAGTCAGCCAGTGCACCTCTGTTTCCAATTTCACCCCCTCCCCCACCCCATCCCAATTCTTGGTACATGCCACCTGTTGATTGGCAACACAGTCACAATCATGAAGTCAGCCAGTGCACCTCTGTTTCCAATTTCACCCCCTCCCCACCCTCCACCCCACCCCACCCCAATTCTTTGGTATGTGCCACCTGTTAATTTTCGACAATGCACACACCATCATGACAAGTCATTTGGATCAGTGGACCACAATTTCCATGCAAAATCTAAAATCTCACCACTTCTTGTATTTGTCACTTTAACCAACGTTTTGTTTCTAGTGTTTATACACAGATTGACAAGCATTAAGACTGTGGAACACTGATTTACTTTTTATAGTTACAGTATCTCTACACAATAACATGTGTATTGACTGTATGCTTAACACAATACAACTGAAAAAGTTCACTTACATAACAATGTCCAGGTTTTGTCCTACTGTTATTCCAATCTGTAAATACTTCCAAATCTGTCTATTATTATTGACAATACCACAAATGTCAAACATACGTAGATTTCCAAAATGGCTACCAATGTACCATACAAGTAGAAATGTGTGAGGTCGCTAGGGTACATCCGATGGAAAATACAGACATTTTGTTGAACTCACACAGACTATTAAACACAGTTGTTCTGAGAGTAACCTTACACAATGTGCCTATAGCCTAGACAGGCTTGTGTACTCTCTACACTATAGTTTGACTGGTTTGCGTATACATGTAGCCTGGAACCATACTTCTTTTTCAAAACATTCAGGTCTTTTTGTTTACATTACAGCAAAGTTTAGCCACCAGCTTACCCTGTGTATATTTCAAACCAGCCTGTACATCACAACAAACAAGAGTATTGCTGGTCTGTATTACATTGTATAATATATTCTAAACTACTTTCTAAACCAGTCTGTACAGCACACACACACACCCACCGCTAACCTGGTGTACAGCAGCTGATACCTAGTGTTAGTTTGCAATCTACAAAATCTGTGCCTATAAATATCACTGCTTTCATAAACAGATTAGCACAACTACTTTAAAGCATTTTATAAATTATTCCATCTTACTTGATATTAATAATTTCCTACCATTATTTGATATGTAACATGATAATTTGTGCTAAAAAAGTATTTTTACTTTTATTTTCCTAATATGTATCTGTTCTTCAAAAATAAATCATGAAATATCTCTTTTGTAAAATGATGATTTACGCAGAAAAAATGTAAACTGTAGTGCAGTATAAACTTAGTGTACTTACTTTACATTGTAATGAACCTGTAGCATATTCCACAAGTAATACAATGTGTTTTATTTTTTTACATTACCTATGTGGCCAAATCTAACTGACACTCCAATGCACCAACTTTACCTTAGTGTCCACCAAATAAATCACAGTTTACGAGCACATGTAAGTCAGTATTCCATTTAATTCTAAAAAGGGGAACAGGGTACGATGATGACTGCCTTGTCCTCTGACCTATGAACCCTGGTGAATCCATCTCGACATCTAAATGTTAGAAGTTAATTTACAATGATTACAAGTGTACAAATGACAAAATAATGTGAGTTGTATTATGAACAACATGACACTGTTCACCTTTTGATCAACATGATCTCCATTGTCAGGGGTGATGTGATACCAAAGATGTTGCGATACTCAATGATGCATACAAATTACACGTGACTATTTCAATAACTCTGACTACTATGTGATTGTATATTGCATCAAAACTACATAGATTTGACTATGACTAAGCTACGACTCTATCCAACTACATCAAAACTAAATTGATTCCCATGAACACCATACTTCCCTAAGCCCAGAGCTTTGGCTATCTCACTTCTGGTTTGACAATGTCGTTTACTAGCAAAAGCTGGTATGTCAAGTCAGGTAGCCAAGCAATCTGATTAAAAATGTGATGTGGTGAAAGTGGTCAGATGCCTTTATTTACCTCTATTTCCATCATTTTGTGTCATTTGTTTTGTTCCGGGTGATCATCGCCTTTCCACATCTGTCTACTGTACTAATCTTACACTGGATTGAAGACTGATGGATGACAATCAAAGTTGACCGAGTCAAGTATTGATTGGTGCTATATACAAGTGCAATTCAAGTACACTTTACTAGTCATTCTTTTATATAAGCTATATTTTTAAAGAACACAATGTAGGTTTCTTCCCCTCCTCCTCATGTAACAACATATTGTCTCAACCATGGATTTAGTCTCCTTAACCAACACCTTCACATGATTAATCATGCACTCAAGTTGAAGAACATTTATCACAAGAACAAAGTGTGTACATTATTGACTATAAAGGAAATACTAGGTTTATCTCGAACAGGAAGACTAATGATTACTTCTCAGTTCAACTTTTTTGGTACTATTCACAAGATTATTCCTATAATGCTATTATAATTTCTAAGTTCTTTGGCACTGCATGTTCAATTCTAATCATACGTGATGTTAATTTTAATCAGAACTCAAACTTCCATGAAAAACCGCTTCGTTTCAAATTACAAAACGAATAAAACTAAGTGTTCTCACATATCAAACAGAAAAGCTCACACACACTGTACAAGTTTCTACATTCCTTTAGGGAAGAGTTTTGATGACAAATTTTTGAATTTATTTCTCTGGGATTTACTTTCACTAATACGAGGAAAGTTATAATCTAAAAATACACAAAGTATTCGATATCAGATGTGACTATGTTGACTTCCACGCTGTGAGTCGTAAAACTACTTAATTTAAATGTCAAACTGCGGATTGATTGTAGAGCTTTGTTGCACATGGCCATGTACTGTACCTGTGCAGTGTACCTGTGTGTCTTGACAACGAGGATGTATTCACTGGCACGTACACTAGGGGTGTGTCTATTCATGACTTCCAATCTATTACTATTTATTGACTTGTTGTATGACCCGTCATGTACTACCACTGATCAAATACATAGTGGCATCTCAAGTGACACCTCTTTCATTACTATGCAAGTCTTGTCCACAGTTGATCAAGTCACATGTGACTAAACTGCATAGCATGGGAAACACATAATGTCTTTTCAGCTTAGAAACCTAGAAATGTAAGCTAGTCAAAATTTGTTTTCTACTTTACTTTACCATTCATGGTACGATCCCCCTTTTCACCTAATATAAGAAGTCACTAAATTAATTATGTGAACACTCCACAGATAGCTAGAGAACCATGCAGTGCTTTACAGTATCCACCACCGCACATAATCTGACCTTTGACCCTGTCATACAAAACACAGGCACACTAAACAATAGCTGGCAAGTAATGTCTGACTTGTCTTTGTATTTTTGAGAAAGAGTCACAGACTGACGACTATAGCAAAGGAGTGATTATTTTTTATTTGCCATCAAAATAGCCACCGCCTACTATTCTTCCATGGAATTCAACAAATAGAACAAGTTATGTCAAGAACCTACTCATAATTTCTCAGATTTCGTGACTTCATAATCTTTTCAAAGTGTCAAAACTCTGTTAACACAAGTCACAATTTGTTAGAAACCTATCCAGTGTTACACGTCACTCAACACTTTATATACATGGCCAAATAACCAAGTCATAACCCCCAGGCAATATTGGACTCCTGGGGGATTTTTTTTAAAAACAAAAGACGTACTTGTCATTTGGTTACAACACTGTGTTAAGGTTCACCTGCCTCTTTTATCAACAAATGGTTTGATCATAGTCAATTCACTGAGAATAGATAAGATATTTTTGATTTTTTTTTCACAAGTTGCAAAATATTTTTCTTGCTTGATTCTACAACTGGTTGCACTTCCAAATACTGTAGTTCAAATGGTTGCCCTAAAAATGTACAATATCCACTCTTTATAATATTACATGAATAATTTGTACACTGCAAACCACCACGGTTCATAATTGGTTTGCAATTACAAACATACATCCTCTACCTAAGATACTTGAAAATAGCTTTATATTTACTAAAACCAACATAGATAGTGACTGTGAAGTCTTGACTTACTGTTTCTGAATAAGACATCTTCTCTAGCCAACAATATTTCTGCCTGTAGCCTTTGGGGCTTTCCCACTATGTTTACACATTAGCAAAGACTGTTCAAAATGAGCACTACTACTCCTTGGTAAAAGACATCTCTGAAAGGTACCAGCTATCTCCCTATCGAGATTAGTATCCTCATCTCAATCAATAATTACCTGTGATTTGTCTTTCATGATTTCATGCCAATCATGTGTTATTCATTTCAATCAAATCTCAACTAAGATCTCTTGACGTCAACAAACTTACACAATATCATTATAGTCTGGTAATAACAAATCATATACATTTTTCATAATCAAAAAAACTGACATAGAAGAGAAATTATTATTTAGGTTATTATCTAGGTCATAGCCATCATCTTTTAAGTTCATTTGTTAGCAGCTGACTGTTCATTGTAATATGTACCATGACAGTTTTAGGTCATGGCATAGCGCTGTTACCATAGCAACTAACTCATTGAAATGACAACCCCAAATAGCCAGTAGCCTTATCACAATAAGGTAATGTTTACCTAGTGCAGTAATGATTACAGCAATGTCACATGTCTCCTTATTTATCTGACAAAATGACTGCACATATTGAATTCCAACCTAACAAGCCTATATCCTGGCATATATCAACAAACTAGTTTGCATACCACAGATGAAGGAGGGACAAGACCTGAATCATATACAAGTGTTTTATTTGCATTTTTTTAGAACCCTAAAGCCAGAATGATATTTTACAATCACGTACTGTATGTTCTTCTACAGATTTATTAGTTTCAGAAGTAACTTTAATGAAAGATTTGGAGAAAGCTGGTAGATTTGACAGATTTACTATCAAAGTAGACTGGGACATCTGGTATATGGATGATGGGACTTACCCAAAAGTTATTAAGTTTTGAACACATTTGAGTCTTCCAATTACCGCATCATTAACATTTATAACTAAGTAATCTTATGACATACCAGAGAACTTTGTCAACATTGGATATTAGACATTGCTAATAAATCTACATTATGTAAATATTATAAATACCTACTATTTTCATTGACAGGTAGCTATTTATCAAATGTAAGTGAGGTTAGGTTGTAGGGTAGGGCAACATACGTTAGATAGTTTCTGGCTACAGAGGGGGAACTGACTATCTTTGGACTATATGCATGAACAGTCACATTGACATGGTAGAAGGTGGTTGACAAAGGTGTTCTCTGTTCAACACATTTATGTACTACAATTGATTTTGTCTTGATTGAAACAAATCAAACCCCTGTTCTGCTATTAGTCCCATTTCACTTTCCACCTATTCAACAGTATACAAAGACACCTTGTCGGTTTGAGAATTGAACACAGACAAATCAAGTATGGCGTACACACTTTTGTCATCACAGACTTCATCACTGCAGTTTATATCAGTAACTCAGTTCCACTGTGTAGACACAGTGATGTACGTACATAGACACCTTGTCAGCCTACCTTTTCAACACATATTTGAGCCTGTTTCCAGAGCTGTAAACACATCTGTCATCGGTAACTAAATGACCTGTGCAGTGAAAAAAGGTTTAACATCAATACCAAAGTTTCATGGTGTGGCCACAGCTCAGTACTTCTAGTTCTACACTGTTCAACCACAAGCAAAACATCCTACATTTATTTGTCCATTTCATAGAGACTTGATTAATAATGAAAGTTCTACTCACAGAGTTAAAATATTTCTTAGAAGCAAATCTCAAATTTTTGCCAATGTCTGTCTTGTCTGGCACTGTGTCAGCAGCATCAGGGGTGTACTATAATGGGCTATTGTCACATGTCTTGGAAAAGACAACATGTTTTTCTCCATCTATGCTTATACCTAAGAGTGTTTACACCTGTTCCTGGAAATACTCAATAGCTACCTACAGCACAATTTTTGTAAATGTATGAGTGGCCATGACGCACAATTTCCAGGCTTATTCTCTCTAATCAATCAACAATACATACATATGTACATGTACATGTAATGATGTATTTACATGTTAGGCATGTTTACCCACTGTATGGAATCCCAAATTTGTTGCTATGGATCATTGTCTGTACATACATTTCATTAAAACTGTCATTTATTCAAATAAAAAACACTGCAGCTGTTGCTCTCTGGACCAAAATTTTTTTTCTGAGTCTGAATTTTAACACATTTTATACATTAAGACTGTTTCTGTTAATAAAAAGTGGGGGTGTACGTGGATGTGTATATATGTGGGGGGGGGGGGGGGGAATCAGGTAGATTTACACATCCACACACACCAACCAAAATCATAATGCTAAGTATGTATATATGTGTGTGTGTGTGTGTGTGTGTGTGTGTGTGTGGTGTGGGGGGGGGGGGGGTAATCAGGTAGATTTCTATACTTAGTATTATAATTTTGGTGGGCATAGATAAGACACCTTAGGTATACTGACAGATTTAACCTATTTAACACCCTTTACAAAGACACTGTATATGGAGGAGTGAGAAAGTATTTCAATTTTTCAGGGACAGAAATTCCCTTGTTAAAGTCAAAAGACAAGGACACTATATGAAAAGCCAAGACACAAAGCTATCTTGTATGGGGCAGGAAGTTATCCTTTACCACAGAGACATCAATTCCAGTCCTAATTGCCAATGCAGCTGGGACTGAGTGGATGTTTTGTGATTACTGACATGTTACCCAGTACATCACATGTCCTGACAAGATCAACTATAGTCCTAACACTGCTCCTATTATTAAAATGGAAATGACATTCACCATTAATGTAGATAAGGTGCAATTACAATAAGAATGACACCAGTCTTGTGCATAGAATGGAAATCACATACCAATACTGTGGATTCCTTGGTTAGTTTGTGTAACAGTTGAAAAGCTTAGGTAAACCAAGTAATAAAAGGATTATGAGAAGACCACTTTGAGCTATGGAAGTGACCATCCATCATGTCAACAGATAACATTGCATCAATTTCATTGGTCTAGAGCCTGTCCATGGCTTTGAATTTGTAGATAAATCTTGGAATCAAAGCTAGGGATAGAGTCCAGCATCAACAGAAAGAGAAAGACAACATCATGCAAATGTACATGTTTGCAAGCACATACCATAACAAGATCATTACTATACATACTCCGTCAATGTACTGTGTACTGTGTTTTCAATTTTAACTTTTGCTCCCTCAACACTTTCAATGTGTCAATGTATAGCTGGGCTAAACAATACTTATCAATTTCTTCTTCTTTGAATAAAGATTAGATATTGTTACTTGAATCAAGAAATTGAGCCAACTTGTCTTCTAAAATCACTTGATTCCAAAAAGGTAGCCAAAAGACTTTTCATGGTCTAACCATCTCAAACCTACCTTTCAAATCACTTTGAGTTGTGAGTTGTGTTGTCTTCCATCACTACCAAACTCATTTCAGATCACTTAGTTGGAAAGGTAGGTTTTTTTATAGTAAAACTGATGAAATAATGCCAATACCTGTACTTCAACATATGTAACCCCACAATTCCACCTGGCCCATTCAATCACATCTTTGTCATCACTTCATTCTTTGCTTTTCTCATTATAAACCACCTGTTACAGGTACAGTGCAGTGCAATATGATGAGACAGACCATTACAGGTTAGGGATGAGTAGGATCATGGTCATTGTACATGTAGGGTCAAAGGTGAAGTGCAATAAGGTGTATACCACTTTACAACAGGGGTAGGTAGCAATGACAACGCAAGCAGGCAAGTCCTCAGTGACTTCACAACTCCGAGAAATGTGCCAATATAGCACCATACTTAACTTACAGATTTCAACACACCCCATGATTGAGTGATTACCCATACATCAAGATATTAGCTAAGTCTCTCCTGTTCCGGTAATAAATACTACAGGTACCAACCTAAAAGAGGCTTCATCTTTATTACAACATACAAGTCTACTTGTAAAGTGGCATACCACACGAGCTAACACTTTAGGTCTGACCCAACATAACTTACATTCACAATTATATTTCATCAAACACTGCGCCACTCAACAACTTAGCCAATACCTGGGTACCCGCCAACATAACTTTGCCTCACATTTCCACTTTATTGTATATACTGGTCTGTTTGTCCACAAGGTATTGGGAAAATAACTGACACTTTACATACCTGCAAACATATGTTTCTCTGTATAACACTAGCACACTTGTAATATGGTATGACAAACTAATCAACACTTTTATTAGATACAAGCCGACATAAGTTCTGTTCTCAATTTTTCAACACTTGTGGTCCATCAGTAAATATGTATAGTATGGTATGGCAAACTGGTCAACACTTCACTACAGATACCAGCCAACATTCATTTTCAGTTACTTGACACTGAATTTGGTCCGGCAAAAACTAGCAAGCACTTAGGACATCAACAAACACAGGTTCAATGCACATATTAAGAAATGGGGACAGTTTTTGAAATTGATAACTTAAGAATAGTTTCCAAATACAAAATGTAAAAATTTCCATTCACGGAAGAGTTGTATTTTTGTAATAAGCCCAATACAAAAGTTATTAGACATAAAAAAAACCCAAAGGTTTACCTCACAATTTCACTTTATTATATACGGGTCCACTTGTGTTGTGGTATGGACAACTACAAATGTATAGCCGACACTACAAATTACAATGGAATGTACATAAAATGAAAGTCATAAACAAGAAAGAGCTATGTTACTAGCTGGGGTCAAGGACCATAGATCACACCAGGTACACAATGACCACATTGAAATAAGGTCTATGAAACATTATTGTCACCCTTTCAATTTATCAATGTATCTGTCTTTCTCAAAAGACACATGGATGGAAAGTACTGAAATCTCAATTCCTAGAACTTCAAAGGAGAACACATGGATTGAAACTACTACCTTACACCAAGTTTAGTTCACACTGCTATATAAAACTGTACATGTCTAGTCATTCTTTCCTAGTAGACACAGACAGTACTTACACCTATATGTCGCTCTGTAAAAAAAACTATTGATAAAACTATCTATCAAATTCACTGTATCTTTCCTGGCAGACATAGACATAAATACTAACAAACAAAGCTAACTTAGTGTACACATTTAAACTGTTTTTCTGGAAGGAGAAATCAAACTTGTCTGAATAAGTCAAACTTTACATGATATCAAAAGTTCACTATTAGTTGAATTGTTATTCAGTCACTTAAATGAACAAAACTCACAAAGTTTTCTTTTCATGTATGTCCGATTACACAAATCTTTGAAAATCTAAGTGTACATTCAATGCTATAATAGTTTAGTTAAATTTGATAATGCATTCCTTTGTTATTGTTCACTTCTAATATAATACACTCGGGCATGTAGTCAAAGTTACAAAAAAAATAAATTTCTACCATTTTACTCTGATGGATAACCTTTTAATTGTTTCCTGGTATAAAAGAATTTAGAAATAACCTAAAGGTATTTATAAATATCTGTCATATACTTGAACACAAATCTATGTCCAGTTATGCCTCAAGTTGTATAAAAACCATGCTACATGTAATGATGTATGACCTCCCACAAAGTGGTATCAATGACTGTTGGAATAGTACGGCCAACATTACACAAAGGGTGAAGAAACTAAGCAGATAGTGACCATTCTCGCAAACCAGAGCTATATTTCTTCAAAATTAAAACAGTAGGGACCGGCTCGTTAAGAATGGTACCGTAAAACGGTCGTGGTTTGCGACGATGATAGTGACTTCTATAATGTATGTGCCAACATAACCATTTCATGTATATAGAATTACTATTCACTGTAACATGGATTTATGGGATTAATTAATACCTATCAAATGACATCATACTATTACTATATACATACAGGGTGGGGTTAAAATGTAGACATGATGTAGTTTTCGTTGATGGTTTACTATTTCCATACCAGACAACAAATGTGTGTGATTTTTCTGCTTTCCTGCTGCACGTATAAAGTTGTCAAATTCAGGAACTGCAAAACCACAGAGCAGACAAAGGTTGGACTATTCCTCATTCTGACTGCAGAGTACATAACTTAAAACAAAATAGTATCTCTTGAATGTATTCTTACAGATAAAATCACAATGTTACATACAAATGTTGTCAGCTGATACAAGAATTCTAACACTGTCTGATGTTGCATAAATTGTCCTCTAAATGTCACCAAGATAGACAGTCTACCAAAAGTGACTTGCTGGTTGGTGAACACCAAACTGTTATATACATGTATACGACAGGTTGGATTAGGTATTTTACCGTTTATTTAAACTTGCAGTGTGTCGTTCCATTGCATAACATTTAGATATACAGTCAGGCCATAACATTTAGATATACAGTCAGGCGATTACCTACTATATATCTTGCCTTGATATCTTTTGAGAAAGAATATTGATTCGAAATGTCAGGATTGAATTTATTTATCAGGACTGTTCTACTCATTAACTTTTGCACTCCTAGGTTGGATTAGGGTTGTCTTATATCCACCTGTTATCTTCCACCTGTAAGGTCTTCTTATCTTTCACTTACTGACATAGACTACATTTCTACACTTTTACTCATCCATATTCAAACACAGTTCAGATGACACTAATAATATCAAGAGCTCTCAAATGTTTCAAACCTTCAAGACCTGTTCTGTACCTATGTGTATATTTATAACCTATGGGGTGAAAATACTCCCTTTTCCCCACTCGTCACAGGCAAGTATCAAGTCTCAATTTGACCTTCCCTTTACCACACAGGATTACAAAATATGGCTTTTTATCAGAATTGTTCAGCTTTAAACCAGTTACAAAAGCCTTTTATGTGTACTTCTTTATCTTACTGTGAACAGTTGAAAAGAGATTTTGTCAAGAGATTAGTGGGCTTAATACAATGCTTTACATAAGTATTTTAATAATCTGACCACAAGGCCACTCACAGTCAACAGTTAGCCACTGTGAATACCTTGCCATCTTGCTATACGCTCAATCAAATCACAGAATACATACATGTATATCCACCTCAGGTCTACTGCACTGCCATAGAGCTGACCAACCATGGTTTAGTGATTCTGTACACAGACCTGGTCTGCTGCTATGGGCCATCAAATTCTAAAACTACTACCGGTAGCTACTACAAAGCACAGCAAAGAGTCGATGCTGAAAGATACATTTACAATATATTGCATTCTTTAGTGGCTTGCCTTGAAAAACTTAACTACTTTTCTAGCTACAAAAAGCACAAAGGGCTGCTATGTCCAATGTAAACTTGGCTGGTTTCAATAAAAACTCTCCTGGCTACAGGTATTCACAACATAATACCACACCCTAACATTTGTATGACCTGCAACAGGACACATGAGAATACCTGAGCACAATACAAAAAAAAAACAGAGACATGCCAACAAAATAATAGTCTTACCTGTATAGGACTGACAACCCATTGCAACCAAGCCCAATTTGTTACCCAACTGCCACGAATGAAAATTTGACCAGGAAATAACCTCAAAAAGTTATCTTTGTTGTATGAATACTATTTACTACTGTAAAAGACTGCATTCAGACCCAAAGTAAGATCTATGAATACTTTGGTGTTTTTTTCAAACAGACCGACTAACCTGTCATTCTGAGAGTTAGGCAACAAGAAATGCAAAGAAATTCCAGACTCACAATAGATGTACATATGCCAGAAATTCTACACACACACAACTTGATATGAATGGCCCTCAATTATAGGCATCAAGATCTATACATTTTCTCACGTCAAAGGGTAAATTTGTCAGACACGCACACGCACGCACACACACACACACACACACACACACACACACACACACACACACACACACACACACACACACTAAAACAATATTATTTACCAATGACTCATTGCAATCTCTGCTGATTCAATATGTCCAGATTCTCAAGTTTCCACAAACTATAAAACAAAACTCTATACGACTTAAAACACAGATCAATTTCACTCAGAATAAATGGTTCCACCTATAAAAATGATGACGTCATCCTATCTGAAGTAACCTGATGATCAGATCACGTGTTCATCATATCTGACAACATATCTAGTCTCTTGTTGGCAATGATAGATGTAATATTAAGTATCAAGTACCAGTATCACATATGCTGTCCTCTCTTCAACTTTTGACCTATCTCAAAATACAATATCATAAAACATCTTTCAATATTCTCTTACCCCAAGCACTTCAAAATTCATGGTTTTAATAACACAACAGCTGCATATTGGCAAGGTTGCAATGGATTTGCCAGCGGGAAACTTCTGACAAATCCATTATTTTCAACTCCTAATTTTCCATTGCTAGCTGGAAACAACATTACATGATCCCTTCAGTGAAACATTAACAGAAAGCCTTTAAACTTTAAACCAACAAAGTCCATCATTTCCTCTTACACCTCTAAAAACATAACATTCTGACTATCTAGTTCATACCAAATGAATTTAGGTACTTTTATGGTTTTATGGGAAGGTCAAGAAGATCTTTTGAATTATATATTTTTGGTTTATGGAGGTGAGAACTAGCTTCAATTTACGTTCCATAATTTTAGGAATTTCTAAAAACAGAACAAGAGTTGATAAACAGAGACATGTATAGTCAGTCAGCTGTGCAATGATAACACTATTCCCATACTTTCCTCTGTGTGTGTGTGTGTAATGTTATGATAGTACATTAGTATGACCTCCTCAACCTGTTATTATGCCATGTTATGTCTGGGTGTACAAATTACTGTGTGACAATAACAAGACAATCAATAGTAAAAGCCATGACTGTACCATACAACATGATAATTTAAACGACTATTGTTCTATTTATTGACTTGTGTAGATTTCATAGCTTCTCTCTAATGTACACTGTACAGACTACCATTTGTCTAACTCGTAATGTTTAACATATACGCCATGTCAGTTCAACTGTGTCACAACCCAATGTGAGTAATTTGAACAGACCTGAGTGATCTAGTTACTAAATTTTTTGATACTTTCACAGACATAAATATATCTCCAACCATAATACTATAGCCAATTTGAGGAACTTCTCATCTCTTTTTATTGGTACTGAGGGTTTCAACTCATTAATCTTCACCATGTCATGTGTACAACTATATATTTTATAAATACAGTAAAAGTATACGGTATGGTTTTGAACTCTACATACTACATGTAAAGACTAAGCCACGTATCTAAACAAACTTTACATCCATATCTTCTGCAAGGCAACGCTTACTTTTTACAGTATTAATTGTATGTATATATGTTCGCTTTTTCCAATGAGTATTTCTGTTTGTAAACCACCATTACAAATACTCAATAATTCCTATGTATTTCCCTAGTTCAATCACAGAACATAGATACAGCATTTATTTCATGGGTAAAAATACTTTAGATTTATTGATGTCTTTGGGTTCCACTCTTTGATCTATACCAACCCAGCCCTGGACACTGAGCTTTGCATTACTACTACCTGGTCTACCACCATAATGAACAGGCAGCACAAAAGACAAATTCCTCTCATATGCTAAAATTGGACTAAAAGACATCATAACACCATTCATGATTCAAATATCATTAATTCTTTCATTTTACTTATAATGACACCCAGCAGAGCATTGCTGTCCACTTCTTTTGAAAATACACAAGTATAACCGCTATTATTGTAACTCGGTTTTATTACCTCCGGCTCTATTAAATGAGACAGTACAATTTATATACATGCATAGACACATATAATTTTAATAGTCAATTTTGCCTTTTTTTGATGAGAAAGTAATACTACATCAATTCCCATACAATTATTACACCATATTTCATTCAGTATTCAAAGACTTTCATAAGCCTACATCCTAAAATCATGATTCTAATCGATTTATTTTCAAGTTCCAAAATGCACTGTATGACTGATAACTTTGAGAATTTATTTTGTTTGCTTAAATTACCATTACACAATGAAATGGGTTTTTTTTAATCTAAAAGAGGAACACCACTCTAGCAAATAACGGTATTTCCATAAACTTTTGGTTCCGGAATCATTTCTGATCTTCATGATTTCACATCACACAAGATCACACAAGTTTTGTATGATTATCAAGAAACACCAAATTGAAACTCTTTCTCTCCCCCCCCCCCCCCCCTATATTATTGTTTTTCAATGTCCCACCCTTGGCCTCAGCAACTGAACAACATATATATGTATTAGATGTACACTGAATATTCATGACTCCTTAGTGCTTACTACCTTTAGATAAATCCATTAATATTTTAATATAATCATATAATCTAATAATCAAGTATATCTGCTAAGTCCCATGATGCAACAGTGGACCAATGTGAATACAACAGAGATGAAATAAAGTTCCAATTTGGTGTTTCTTAGCAATCGCACAAAATTTATGTGATGTGAAATCATGAAGTGATGCTCCGAAACCCAAAGTTTATAAATATATAAAAAATACATCTATTTCCTGGAGTGGCATTCCGTTTTAAAACTTTTAAATCAAATTATAGTTTACTAAACTTTTTATCCAATAAAAAAAAATGTACCAACATCAACAAGAACAAAACACATTTCCACAGTTTGTCTGACCAGGACATTATTTTCCCTCACAGTGTATGCAAGATCTATTGAGAATACAGCCAGATTAAAGTTGTAAAAAGAGCAACAGAAATTATTTTTCCTTCATATCTTTCCCTTACTCTTCATCTTGTACAAAGGTTGTTTTTCCTGGAGTTTAAAGATTCATGTATGAATCATCAGGTTACAAAATATGGTATGGCCATATATTACATGTACATGCTGGTATACATATGGTAAACAAAATTCAATCTACAGTCCATCTTAGAGACGGCAAAAGCTTTACTTCAATTTTACCATCCAATAAAATCTTGACTTGTCAACTCATATATATCTGATTAGCACACTTCAGGACCTTCTGTGGGAGATGACAAATTAGCTGGAGCTATACACAGTTATAGTCACACACACTCAACCATGCTACATCTTCTGTCAAGTTAATCATGTAAATTAATACAAAAAATTAATGTACTGTAGTTCACTTAAAGTTCATATTTCTAATTGCCTGTAATCCACACCACATGGAACCACACAACATTGTATACACAGTATTTTATTTTTTTCTCTCAATCGATCTTTAGTCAAATTAATCATAAACTTAAAATTATCAAAAATACATGCACTGTACTTACCACCCCCACCCCCCACACAAACATTTACAAGTTCATATTTCAGGACAACATTGTCATTGGATTTCTTTCAGGTTTTCAATGTTATTCTGCTGACCTGCAAAATCTGCATTTATCAGTGTTTTTGCTAAGAGTGGTAAGTAGGCAAAATCTACTTGTATTCCCATGTCATTTTACCTAGGTTTCCAAACAAAATTACCATAATACTCAATGGGGAAACACTGCCATTTTTACACCTTTCTCCCTTTCTGTTACCAGAGTTCCCCAACCTATAAATGTACAATATTATTGTTCAGATAGCTAAATTTCCAATGTTGTTCCTGACACTACATGGCTGTGTCTATACATGTACATATTCACATGTGATACTTCCTAGAAAGAAAAATTAAACCTCCACTGTCTATGGCTAAATATCATGGTAGTTTACAATCTAAAAACAAACCAGACGTCACAAATATACCAGTTCTGATTCACATAACATCAACACAGACAATAAATCAATTTTTTCATTTTCACTTTTTTTTCGCTGGTTGTTTGCTACCAATAATAACAACAATCAATATGCAATATACATTACTCAAGTTACATAAAATTAATTTGATACAATCAATATTTTCATTGCCATATTTTCATGTCAGTTAATTTCTTTCTAACATTGTAAACATGAATTTGAGATAGGGAAGCTGGATAGATGATTTGAGTATCAACAAGAATGGGAAGTACATATATAGAACTATTGTTGACTACACTGGTATTCTGCATTAATGGGATATTTCATTTCCTATAGTTACACAGCCTGAAATAAATGCCACGATTTGACTACAGACAAATTCATTTCCTGTATCTAAACTACATGGAATCCATGCTAACTAGTAACTACATCACATAACAGTTTCATATGGATTGCAAAGTAGGATAGCTAGGGATCATTATTATTTATATGTACTGTGATGAACATAACAGCCATCACCCTTCTAAAGGTCTACTGCTGAACAGTATTCCAACCACAATATTTCTACTGAAAGGTCCATTGCAGAAGAGTATTCCAGCCACAATATTTTTAATCAAAGGTCTATTCCAAAACAGTATTCCAACCACAATATTTCTAATGAAAGGTCTACTGCAGAACAGGACAGGGTAAATTCATAGCAATACACCACATGTACAGTTGTAATAACAACACATATATCCTATACTGTATGAATTCCAGGCTAATATGAAACTGCTAGTATCCTACACACTGTAAAACATGAGTGTGGATTCCAGGCTAATCTAATATGGTTATTCTACAGAGTATATAACATAATTCACTATAGATTCCATGCTAATATGAAAAAGCTAGTATCCTACACTTTAAAACACACCAGTATGGATTCTTGGCTAAACTGGTGACAATTGTACATTATTGTTGATTGGTTTGTTTATATACAAGGTCAAGAAATGTTGTTCTTTGATTCATTTTCAGCAGCTAGTACAACCTATACCATTCATTTCCCAAGACCTTGCTGGGTTTACAGAAAAGACGATTGAATGCCAACATATTTGAACACAATCTGTCTTTGTTTGCATGAAGAAAAGAAGATTTCTCCCACATGACATCATAATGGGGGCCACTTTATGGGTATCCTTTCAACTTTTTTAAGAAATGAAGGTGTGCAGTATGTATACTCATAAGGGTGCCCATTATAACTTTAACAATTTTCACACACTATAAAACACAACTAAGTGCACTTTTGGCAACCAAATTCCAGTCCTATAATGTATTCACGTACATAACTGTTGTAAGGTGATGCCAAGGCCACACCAAACATTTCCAGCTCTGTACATAGCCCCTGTGTACGGTTATCCTCAAGAAAGGACAAAAAATAAAAATGTACATGATAACAAAGACTCATTACTCCTATTTTGATAATCATTGCTTTGATTGTAAATACTATTCTGGCCTAGTGACAAGAATAGTTAAAACCTGCACAAACATCTGGCTAACACTTGAAACAATATTTGATGACATCACATTATTTCAAAACCCTGCACCTATGAAAGGTACATGTGAGGCTAGTGTCTATCACTGGGGGTTCAATCTTTGCAGTTGATTTGTAAATGACATTGATTTTCCAAAATTAGAACCATTTAACATTGAACATTATTACACAACTATAGATGGTCCTGATAGCTGACATATTGAACACAGAGCTTAAATTTAGTTAAAAATTCTTAGAAATGAGTTAGAGACAACTCTGGCCTGGGATTACAGTGTACCATGTGGTTCATTACATCATCCAACAAATCAATGACAAGTAACTCACAGCCTAAAGCTATAATTTGTTCTGTAGCACACTGCATTCACACTTGTTGGTATAGTCACTAATTACTACACTAAGTCCAGTGCTATCCTTCAGGGAATCTTTCATATCTCCCTCACCAGGTTGACATCCACTGTTCCAGAGATTATTAATTAATTAATCACAGATACGGCTAGGTTATGTCAAATAGAACGTATCTCATTTCAGATATTTAGTGATGCCATAAACCCAGTATTAAGCATATTGTAAACCCACTACAGGTAAAATGGCAGTGTTCTTGTTGACAGCTGTAAATATGTAATATCTACCTTCCTTTCATGATCAGTTTATTGGAAATTCCAGAGACTTTTTAGGCTAACTCACTTCTCTCATGATGTGATGTCAGTAAAATATAAACTTATGCTTTGGAACATATTCAAACACTTTAAAATTAAACATTTAAAACAGAATGACATTGTGTATTTTCTGACGCTGGGTATGTCAACAATAAAATATGAATGTTTATCTTTTGCTGACCAAGTAAAATATGCTGGTTTATGAGTGTTGCTGAAACTGCTAGTATACGGCTTTGATATGATGTTACATAGTAAACCTTGCTGGCTTTGAAGTGCCAATCTATATTATATTGCCCTACTGAGTCTGACTTTCAGTTTAATATACTAGATGTCTGTAACAGCAAATCTTTGTGGACGACTACTTCATCTATACAGAGAACGACGGAAATGCTATGAAAGGAACTCATTACAAATACCATTGAGGACTGAAATAGACTAAAAGGTTGTATACAAGTACAACTGAGAGTAGGGCGATATTTCAAAGAACGGTATTCTCAAGGTAGATAAACCTTCCATTCTGAGTTATAATTATTACAAATGACAACATTCAAATGAGGTAGTTACAAACAAGGCAACAAATTTCAAAGAAATTCAATGTAGACATACATATAATGGTCATATTTTGTGAGTTTTCAACTGACACGCACATATGCATACAACCAAGTTCTGTGTAACTGTCATTTTTGGAATAAGTTCTATACAGTCAGACCAAAAAATTAATAACATTCCAGTGTTTTCAATTGGGACATAAAATAGACAGCCAGCCATACAGAGACAGAAAGACAGACAGACATACACACACATATATACACATACACATACACATACAGACACAGACACAGACACAGACACACACACACAGACACACACACACACACACACACACAGACACAGTCTACCAATACCACTTGTAGTGGCTGAAATTTGTGTGGCTTGACAACACCTTGCCCAGTAGTGGTCACATGACATCTTGGGCACAATCACTGTCAACAGTAGTGTGAGTCAACATGCATATGTAACTCAAGGAGAAAGGTAGGGAGGGGCTCCTTTTCACAGATTGTACTAGGGATGGGCTCCTGTAAGATACTGTTTTAAGGTGGGGTTTAGTCACACTCTAAGGTGAACACTTTGGAGAAAAATCTCTTTTTTTTGCATTCCTAACATATAATCATCGTCATTTTTTTTGCATACCTTTACCAAGTGACTGGACACAGACAACAAAAAGATCAGGGGGGGGACGATGCCAGTCACGTGATACGCTATCGCGTCAGCGCAATGAAGCTCATTCAGTATTGATACACTGTCGAGTGCACTTCCTGCCTACCCCTAGCACTGTGTACTGCTGGATACAAATTCGCTGTTGACAACAGATTGACAAGGTACGTACATTGTCACGTTTCATACGTTTTAAATTCGTCTTTCCTTTATTTTTGCCATCGTAATTTATTATGTATACTGGTACCAAATCAGATCGAAAAGTATTCAGCGACGTGACCGTGTATACCGTACCGTACGTGTACATGTCGGCCTGCAGTTCATTGTATTTGTAGTTCGGTACGGTAGGTCGCGGTCGCGGTCGCGTTTTTACCAAAATGAAAAAAGCACATGGATATTCCATTTTCTAGAATCAACTTCAAGGCAGCATTTGTTGGATACCTACATGTCCATTGATAATTAATGACTGTGATAGTTGTGACATTCAACGTCCAGCAATCGACGTCTACGTCTAGTGCGCTAGTTGCCGGTGATCAGTGCACTACGCCTGGCATAACGTACCGCACCCGGTCTAACGCCCATAAGTTTACGTTCTTTCTGCTTTCTCTGTCCTGCCGTACTTACTGAAAAATGAAGTTTCACTCGTGTCGACAAGTAAACTATGTAGTTGTTTAACATTTTTACATGTGTATTGTTTCAGATACGTGCTGTTCCCAGTGAAATGAAACTGGCTGTGCCTTCGACGCATTTCTTGCAGAGAGTGTGAGGAGTACTCCCGTAAGAAATTTTATATGTGATCGCTGCATAATGTATCCAGGGTGGCCCTAGTTATACGACAATGACACGAAAAAATGAATTATATAAAATAAAATAAAAATGTGAGATTTACGGTGTTTTTTTTTGTATTTATAACAGCATTTCTGGCAAAGTGGTTTGTTCGAAAGTGTATGGTACTATTAGTATTACTAGTACAACGTTACATTAGGGGTAGACCATTCGATATCCTGGGGGGGCTTGGAAGATTGGTGGAGAGTCATTATTTTTTTTCCCCCACCTGCTTGCCTGAGAATTTTTTTTTCTCCTTCGCCTATGCTGGCAACTTTTTTTTTCTTTGCTTCTTTGAGATATCCGGATTTTTTTTACGTCAACGTTGAACACCTACATTTGTTGCCACAATTTTCTGTTTGGTTTTCACACAGGGTAATACGGAGAGTAAAAAGATGCTGTTCTATCACACACATATTTTATTTAGAAAACTACATATTTCATACATATTTGATTTTCAATTAAATAAACATCATTGACAGTTTTTATGCCATGGTATGATGACACACTGAAAATACAAATCGGAAACTTGATTGGTGAGCTCAGACATTTAGATAGACCGGTCAGTTTCTCCAGCTTGGGGGGATGGGGGGTGTCAGTGTTATTTTCCATTGG
This sequence comes from Glandiceps talaboti, assembly GCF_964340395.1. Taxonomy (NCBI): domain Eukaryota; kingdom Metazoa; phylum Hemichordata; class Enteropneusta; family Spengelidae; genus Glandiceps; species Glandiceps talaboti. The sequence continues at coordinate 17,989,431 of NC_135552.1, forward strand.
GCCAACAAAAAGTCACTGACCCCATGAATAAAGTTTCATAGCATCTGACAGTAAGCTGTAGAGGAAGAGCTTTGAGACTGGAATATGTGTACCTCTTGTGTGTGTGTGTGTGAATGGGGGGGGGGGGGTTCTAGGGCCCTGGAGGATTTTTACTTCTAAAGGCAATGTTTAGGCCATTCACAGACACTTTCAGACAATAATTAAGTTCTTTTATAAACTATCCAATAGTGATAGTGTGATAGTAATAGTATGAAGATTACTGTTACAAAACAGTCAAGTTCACTTTTGCCCCAAAGTGCAAGATAAGTGAAGCACTGATTGTGAAACAGCCAAAAAATTACATATAACTAGTGTGGTAGCTAGGTAATACATGGATTATATGTATAATTGTATGTATAGTTATGTTTGAACCCTTACATGAAGTAATATTTAAACCATTCATGAAAGAAACAGAGACAAGAACAAATATATATATGTACCACAGGCTAACGAAACTGACTGGTCCCTGACGTGTTTGAAACTGTTTGTCATGATTTGACAAGTGTCCTGTTGGAGAGGTACGAGCAGGTTGAACAGTATACTCAAACCTGTGCATCATTTCCCTATCAAGATATTTTTTTTCTAGAAGCAGTGGTCCATCTTTTTTTTCCATCACCCACTCATATCCGGATTTTTTTTCCACTTGGCATCTTTTTTTCCCCCGAAATCTTCCAAGCCCCCTCCCCCAGGATATCAAATGGTCCACCCCTTATAGGAATATGACGAGGCGTGCGTCGCCATCTTGAAATTAAGACAGTTTCGACTAGTCTTTGACGCTGCCGTATAGTCATTATTCGTGGAGCATTTAGTGGTGGCAAGATATAACGTAAATATCATGAATCAAAATGTATAAATGTTGATTTTTTTCATTGAATACATGGTGTTCTTCTGTGAAAAAACCATCGGAAAATAGCGTTCGTCGAAAGCTCTGACTAAGTAGTTTGACCTGTCTCCTGCATTCGAACATAAATAATTTCACAACTGGACGTTTTTGATATTATTTAAGCAGTTTGGGATGATGCTTTATAGCTTTACAACAAATGTGGAATTTATCTTGAGAAATTATTTACATATACACTCAAAATTCATTGAAAAACGGGAAATACTCGCTTGTACTAAGTTGTAGTGCAGCGGGGTCACGCTCTATTGTTCTAGGGGTCAAACCATATCACGTGGTAGGTATCGTGCCCCCCCTGAAAAAGATGATATCAAATAACTAGTATAAACAACTTATATAAAATATAAAATTTTCATAATATCATTAGAGGCCCTGTAAAATAAATTAAATTTTAGCACATTCGACATTAAGTCTGTATAAATCTGATATTTCATAAATATGATATGTACACCAAGTGACCTTTATGTACACTGTACTGTTGGAAAGCTTCAACACTGTTTTTTGTATTGCAGCTTGTATTCATAGCTTGGATTCAAACTCCAGAGATTTTCTTAAAATTTTAGGAACTTGGTGGACATTTACTCCTTAACTTTATCAATACTTTTCTCCACTATTGGTTAAGTGGGTGGGGTAAGGAAGGTATCACACTAGTCAATGTGCGATATCATTGAAACTGTATTACAGCGACGATTTTGACATCTGACATCCTGTTTAGGGTGTTCACTAATGAAATGACATCTATGATAAAAACATTCCCCAAAACAGCTAACCCTTCGACAATATAGCCTTTACCATCAGTAGGGTAAATTTCATCCAGGGAATAACATCTGACTGTGTTTTCCTATGATAACTCTTTTAAAAAATACTTCTAATATAAACAAAGTCCTTGAAATATCACTGTGATACAGTACACCTGTGTATCAAAAAAGTACATTGTTCTAACATTTCATCAGCTGTAATCATGAAGTATATGCCCTCCTTATGTGTCTTATATATGACTAGGTATGCGAGACTTGGATTAGGTCAGAAAAGGTTACATCATTATGTCAAAACGGAATTACAAACCACAATTTATGAGTACCAACTCCACATAAATCTAAAATACTGATAAAAGAAAGCAAACACATTAAGATGTGAACACTTCAATTAAAACAGAATCATGAGATTTGAGCGGAGGGGGAAGAAAGAAAAGTAAATTTGGTCATTTTCCTTTCATACCATTTAGTAACATATCTTGTTTTTCCTCCACTTGTCATATCTACAAAATAAACAAGCACCAGTATTTTGAAAACACAAATTTTGTACCAATCCGACTTTGCTCCTTTGCCAACAGAGGCCAGATAGTGGTACATTTTTTGTATCAAAGTCAATCTGAACTTGTGTGTGTTTTTATTCTAATCAAATGGACCATTCAACAAAATCAAAAACATGTATTCTGATTGACCAGTTTCATCTACTGGCATTACTTTCATATACCAGAAAGCAAAATTGGATGGTTACAAAAGTCTCTCTCTATTAGCCGATCATTTTCAAAAACAAGGAGCAGATGACACTTAACTATTCTTTGCCATAGCAGCATAAAGTCCATTTAGGTCTTTCTGTGTCCTTCTCCATGAATTGATGATTCACACACACTTGATAGCACAGCTGGTACTAGGTCAACTACCTCAACTAATACATGACATTGAATGAGATCTCCACACGACAGACAGACGCCCAATTGAAATTGATAAAGCACACAAATTTCAACAGCTTTGCTCATCCTCTTTGTTTGGGAGTGATTTATTCCAGAGACAATCCATTGAAACCACAAAGTTGTAGAGAAGTTTTGATCCAGATATGTGACTTCCATGAGTGTACCATGAGGATGGTGACTGCAGTCATCTCTGTCATTGCCTGCACACTGAGTTACAACTACAAAATGTACATATATATATATCACATATCTAGATTGAGTCACTTTTATCATAGTTGGGCAAAATGAAAAAAATTGTGTGTTTCTGATAACCCAACTGACCGTTTAAGCCGCTGACCCTAAACATTTTTGAAAAACACAACAAAAAGATAAGGAATTCTTTGTCTTTCTTGACCTTCATGCATGTCTGTTTTCTTTCCCCAGTGATGCCTGTACATATTTCAAACTATCACAGAAGGTATATTCTGACAGATATTTTGTTTGTTTTTAACTTTTTGGGTCAAAGCAATATTTTTCAAAATTAAAAAAAAAAACAATTAGATAAAATAAAATAAAATAAATTCAGACCTACCAACCTACCCTATTCTCTGAGGCCATGTTATTGAAAACACACAATTATTCTTGTTTGGCCTTACCATCCTTTACAAAGATGATCTACAGAATTTCTGTACAAATTACCATAATTTTCAATGTTCAACTTCAATTCTATCACAACTTAAATTTATTCCAACAACAAACTATATAAAATATCTAAGGAAAGTTCCAAAGGAATGTCTATTGTTATATATGGAAATCAAGTACTTCATTTTTGTAATTTATCATTATCGGCGGTCACATAAAAGGAATAAATTCTTTCTGACATGCTATTCAAGTAGTCTGTACTCCAATTCATAACACATCTCGGGGAGAGGTTGGCCATCAAATTACTTCATAACACACCAGCCCTTTCCATTTCATTTACAGAGAGTAGTTGGCAATCAAATTACTTCATAACACACTTGCCCTTTCCATCTCATTTACAGGGAGAGGTTGGTCATCAAATTACTTCATAACACACCTGACCCAGCCTTTTCCATCTCGTTTACAGGGAGAGGTTGGCCATCAAATTACTAGTACTACCTTAGTAGCATAGACTTCATCTTTGCTGCATTTGACTACCAACCCCTTCTCTTCTAGTGTGACAAATGACTGCAGTATACATAGATTGTGGATTAGATGCTAAGTTACCATCTAATAGTTGCTCATTTCAGTTCCACCTCAGGTGTAACATTACTTTGATGAGTATAGCTTATCAACATTGGCAGTCAGCCAATATTTGTCTATGTCTACATGTAGGTATTTGTCCAACCTAACAAAATGGGACTAACTTATTAATTTATACCACATATAAACATGCCTTTCCTTTCCAACATTTGGTCAGCACATGTTAAAATTCAAAAGTTTGACTTAATTTACCCCATTCCAGAATTTTCAGTAATCTGTACATTATATTGTTTTTACCTGTCTGCGCAAAAGCAAACAATGCATTTTTTCTAGGCTGCTACCTGATAAGCCATGCTCACTTGACCTATGACCTACAACCTATACCTCATCTTTCAGGACAACCTTCCTATAACTATAGAACTTTGTATTGTTTGCAATCTACACGTCCTTTTTTGTTTATATGTGGTAAGAAAGTGGTAAGAAAGTAAATGTACAGAATCAAACTGGGCAACTAAGATGTTTCCTTTTATCTTAATTACATACATGACTCATTTGTGTTCATTTTATTAGACCATCACCTTTGATATGATAGTTTAGATTCTTATCTACGACAATTCCAGATAATATGATAACAGCAGATAGCATAGAACTACACACACAACTTACCAACTTGACTTGACTGGGGACTCCCCTTCACTGTGACTATACAGGAACATTGCCAATGGGGATGTCCCTTCCCCACTTCAATACGGCTATGATGCTGACACAGACACAGACACACATACATACACACACACGTACACACACACACACACACACACACATACATACATACATACATACATACATACATACATACACACATACATGCGTGCACACAAACACACACACACACACACACATCACATCACATCACACCTACAACGTGCCACGGTGTAACAGAGTTGACTACTGTTGGACAAGACTTGTCCAGTACATGAGGTGACCACAGATTAGCTCACTGTGCAAGGAGACAGGTTTCACTTCATTTTGACAGGAGCTTGACGTGCTTCAGTAAATGGTATGTGTCAAGTCAATCTGTCTAATATGTTGACATTTATTCTACTGCGGGCAAGTAAAGTCAAGCCACAAAATTTGCCAAACCATTTCTTAAAAATAATTTTCAATATGATCACGAAGAGGTATAAATATAAACAATATCGCCATGAACCTACTACTGTCCTATAGGTCATTGGTATTGATTTAAAACCAGTGTTTACACAGGGACAATGGTGTAACACTTGGGTCTCTTTTCATGAAATCTGTGATATCAAAATTATAAATTCTATACATGGAACCTATATAAGCAACAGGTGTAAATACGTCTATGTTTGCTGTCCTTTTGGGGCACTATACTAGGTTTGGTTTAATTTACTGATGTCTTTAAAAAGTCCTTTGTTCACTGTATATAACCGGAATAATGATACAACTCTCAATTCTTGTAAATGGTTTCTAGCCATACAATATGTGTAAACACCATACCCTTGTCTAGTATAGTGGTGTGGAGCATTAGACATCTAATAAATCTTACCTCATCCACTCCATAAAAACAATGAGACAGAACAATTAACCACGAAGTATATGAATGACAAACAGACCATTACATCATTGCTTTGATAGAGAAAACAATAGTGCCAGTAACTATCCGGTACAAAGTGTTTTTGTTATTTTTCTACACTCTTACAGATGTGCGTCATTACAAATAACATATTTATATTGAAACACTTGTGTATTTTTAGTCAGTGAAGCAAAACAGAAGCAAAACATTTCACATGGATGGATGGTTTAACCTTTGTCTACGACTAATTAATAATTATTGAATCTACAAATCTATTATTAGTGTTACAAATCTACTGTGAAATCTTTAATGTGTTAGATTGACCATTTCTCAGTGTTGCCATATCAACCAAAGCTTTGCATAGTAACTAGGTTTTCCCTCCTGTCATCCGAAACAAGGGTTAACATTATTTTATATCCTAAAATACTATGTATTCCAGTAGACCAATTGTACACAACACCATATTCAACAGATTCCACATTCAACAGATTCCGCATTCTGAAATATTAGCACCAAACATTGATTTCCACAGGAAAATATGTAAATTTCACCAGCTTTCATCACCTCTGTAACTAATTCTGAAACCCTCAAGACTATACCCTTAATAGAAACTACTAATTGTACAAGAACCTGTTTCAGTATCTGATTTCTCCTTTTTCTTTTTCAAGGCTTCTATACTGTGAAAGCCTTAGCAATAACAATGCATTCATGAGTCATTACAGGACAGCCCAACTAAAAAAACTCCCAACAGGGAGTAACAGTTTGTTAACAATACACATAATAAGCTTATGTTTAAAACAATGGGCCACGATAATAACTGAATTTGTAAGCCAATAGACTAGTACCCATCCCTATGTCAGTCTGTATTATCATCTCTGTACACACCCACACTTTCAGTGTTGTCTGTTCTATCACATTATCTGTGCATGGCTCTACCTGTACTTGCTTTCAGATATTAGGGGATACTCATACCCATGCTTCCAGTCTGTGATGGCAATGTCAGAAGTAGTTTTTGTGCAACTGTACTAGGATGGCCAAGATCTCATCTCTGACATAACATGACAGCTATTTCTGTAACTACTTATTACTAATACCATATTACTAATAGCATCTAATAGCATAAATAGTTTGAAGCCAACATTTTACTAATAACTTTACACTAGTTTGGATTCTACATATAGTTTTTTTTTTAATATTTTGTCCATTTCTATAATTTGATATGCCCATTAAACTTTTTGAACATTGAGTAAGGTGACATAATGTTTTGTTTTTATTTGAATTTTAATGACGAAAATATACAGTATCAGTCATTTCTAATGATATACTTGTTATAGTCCCAGAGAGACATTGGTATTTGTTTGTTAATTAACTACTTTTGTGTATACTGTCTACACAACATTATTTTATTTCAAATAATTTATCTTACAATATATTCATTTACAATGTGTACATTACCAACATTTTTACACAGAATGAAGAATACATCTTGTTTTTAATAAAATATAAAATATTGCAATACTCTAACACTTCATTTTCAATTCAAAATTGTGTTTGCTCAATAATTTTTTTTATACAGATAATATCTGACTTCTGTTATAAGCTGTTGTCTGCTGAGCACTACAGTAAAATCAGAATGAAAGAACAAAGCTTTTTTCTATTTTTGTCTGTGATTTCGTTAATACGCAATCTGATTGAGTAGATTCTTGCATGCGGCCAAAACTATATGCTTCACTACATGTCAAACTCAACAATAATGTTGGTAGCACCCTAACTTACAATAGACAACTAACTACATATTATACACAATGTTTGGGCTCTCAACTCTTTCTACAATTCTGACTTGGGTTGTCACGTTAAATGTACAGGCTGATTGTCTGGACTTTGACACATCAGCCACCTCACACCCAAATCAAACAAACTTATCAGTGCCCCAAACATTTATTTCAAAGAAAAACAGAACTAAGGTTATCAATAATGAACACAGTAAAGCTACTGCCCCCAAATTCACCACTTTCTACTGTTGATTATTCTCATGTTCTCTCATTTCCTTATAGCTATAAGCTTTAACTGATGTTTCTTCATTTCCTGGTGTGTTTTTTTTTTATCAAACTCAATCACATCTTAATGTAAACCAGTGTTACATAACTAAATAAATGCATGTTCCTTGAAGTAGAACCACACAAAAGGGATATTTTCTTTTGATGTCCCAATCAATATCATTTATACGTAGCCCACTTATATTACAGTCAGCATGGGAAAAAAATTCAAGCAATATATATTTTAGTATAAAACCATCGGTACCACCTGATTTTGTTGGTTACCTTCACTTTTTGTTCAACATGTCATTACAAGAAATAATGCTCCTGGTATAAAATACTTGGCATTTCCTGGTGGTATTGATACAAATGAAGAGTCACGAGACACAGGGGTGGGGTCTACAGCTAGTGTATGTCAGCATAGCTACATGTAAAAGACAGCCTCTACCGTACAGATCTATAACTTGCATTCTTTACATTTTATATATTTCATGATTTCTAGAAACAATTTGTGTTATTAACATATTTACATACACCATTCATTCCTATAAAGATTGCTTATGATTCAAATGACGACCTGTCTAGTTTTTACAACCAACAGCTACACTTACAATGGAACGTCCTTGTATACCTGAAATATATCCTTTTCATGTCAACACCTTGAATTAACAAGTCTATACAAAGTATTTCATCTCTTCTCTCACTACTGTACTTTGTTCAGTTTCATGTAGAAAAAAACACCTTTCAGTTTCACTTTAACATATAAAATTTAATTTACATTTGTAATGAAATGTCAATGGTAACCTGCGTTGCAGTTAGCTCATGTCTATAACTTGTATTAACTATATACATTTGTATATAGTCTATCTACATGTATATCTAGGAAATGCTTCAAGTTGGTTTTTTTCACTATCTTTTTGGTTTCATAGGAAAACTTGTACAGTTTCTCGTCAATAGACATAATAAACTTATAGGTACAGTCACACCTGTGATGGAATGTCTTTCTACACACTGTCACCAACCATTGTTTGGTTTGTAGAGAAAACTATTATCAGTCTCACTGTGAGTGCATGACACAAGGAAATTTCAATACTAGGACTATCAGACATAAGTATAACATAAGAGATGAGAAGACAAGTCCAGATTTACTGAAAAGCTGATTTTTTGGTAAATCTTGGAATTGTCTCCTTGAATATAATGTTATCAAGTATACGTACTACTACTGTCAAGGATTTTACTTGCTGTAGCTATTGGCATGACTGCAGCCCAACCCATGTGAGCAATTCAACCATCAAGTGGTCAAACTTTGCATACCAATACCTAGGCATGTACTCCTTCCTGGATTTATATCATGTCCTAAATAACAAGTTTCATAACTTCACTATTAAACCATAATATTCTCTCAAAAGTCACAATTCTGATCATTTATGTGACAATTAACAAATGTATGTAAATAAAATGTACATTTACATTTTAATTTCTCTTTCATTTGCTAAATGTGACACCAATGTCAGTCCTTCATCTAACCATCAATCTGTCCATCATCTCAAACCAAAGGTAACTATGCTTATGAGTCCATGACTATATAAAAGCAGATTTCTCATACAAAAATGAAATCACTGGTATTATAAGTCAGATACCTTTGGTTTGATTATTATACAAAATGTATATGTATGAACATGTTAATTGTGAGTGTCCATCCACTGATATGCATCACAGTGTAAGTGATTACCAAACCTGTGTTACACCTCCAATTCTACCCAGTGTTGTAATAGTTGGGACAGCAAATTTCAATGTCAGCTTTGAAATAAACACCTACCTTGACCCTGTACACATTGGGTGCAAGTCACACAAAGTGTGTTTATCAACACCATGGAATATTCAAAGAAGCTTCAACCAGTGAGTACACCAACACATTCACTGTTTAAAATCAACATTTACCAAAAAATGGGGGGGGGGGGCAACAACAACATGCAGTTTGTTGTATCACTGTCACAGTTGTACTGTTGTTGTCAATTCAGGATTATAACAGGGTGAGTGATTTATATTGCAGTGAAAAAATATTCACAATGCAAAAACTACAATTATTTCAAGTACATGTAAACACAGCATCCACTCAAATCATTTCGTCTCTCCATTCGTTCATACACATAATTATTCAGCAGATATATTCATCATATCAAGACACTCATTTGCATGATGGGGTGGTGGTAATCCTAACAATGATAACACAGCTAATATTATAAACATATCACGTGAACTCGTTTATACTTGCACTTTTAGATATACTACTAAACAAATCAATAGTGTATATTATGTCCGGAGTATATGTGACTCTACTACCAGTATTACGTGAATGGCTTCCTGGACAGTTTTAGCTGTAAAGGCAATGTCAACAACCAGTCTGAACCTGCATGCAATGGTCGGATTTGTCAACACACAATGATCAGCTGACACTTACCGGTTAGACAGCTCTGCTATCAAACCAATCTTGTAGACGACACACGCCTAGTTTAGAAAACCCACCCTCCTTCGTATAACCTGAACGTGACAAAGAAAACGTAATGAGGGGGTAAATAAGAGTGATCGAAACACTACAGAGGGTACCCGGCCCGGCCCGAACCGTCCCGATCCCTGTGACGTTTCAAACGGCAAGCTAAATACTCACTTACGACTGACAATCAGGTGTGAGGGTAGCTGGTCTTCACACAAAACGTGACAAATCGGATTAATTTGGAGATTACAGTGTCTTGACAGCGACTATTTTCTCAGATGAAATGTTTCCTTGTTAAATGATCTTTTCGAGAAGAAATTTCGTGACAGAGTATTATAGTAAACAGACTTGGTACTTCGGCGGTAGAGATCACTGTCGTACTTCGTTTCCATGCATTCTGCAGCTAGCGAACAGTAACACTGTACGACGGGCTACGGTCTTCAAAATATCGCTATTTTCCTGTAATTAGAGCAACCAATCTTACCTTATCAACACTGTCAGTTTAGAAACAAACCAGTGGGTCTTGAAAGTCCTTCGGAAACAGCTGTTCACGACAAATTTCGAGCAAACACAAAGTTTTAGTACACCCCTCTACACGTTCCTCTTTTTCGCAATTATGTATTTGAGAACAGGGCGTGTGTTGATGGTGGAGGCTGTTCTAGAATTCCACTCCCTCTGGGAATTTGGATCCGGGAGTTCTATGGTTTAGAATATTATGGCCAAATTAACAAATAATGAAAGCAAATTTGGAGGCTAATTTTCTACACATTTCTCTAATGTTAATTTTAATTTTCCTTCGTCGTAAAGATAGCACCAGTAACATAAACACTCAATATTCAAACAATGCAAAATAAACTAGAACAGCCAGCGGTCATTACGGGTCACGTGACAAGCTTTTATTTCATTAGTGTGTACGATCCGTGCGAGATGGTAGTCCGTGTACAACTTACCTGCATACCAATGTACACAAAAGCTTTTGATTATGCATGGATGGTCCTGTATAGATCGTGGATTAGTGCTATAGGTGACCACCTGAAAAGATATGCAAGAAATACTTGGCTCTATTTCTCAAGAATTAGTTGATGGGGTCATCGTGTCAAGTAGTATAAATGGAAAGTTTTGAGATAATTTCCACTACATGAATGACAGGGAAAGTTTAGGCCTATATATACCAAGTGTTGGGTTAATGTGTACAGATCAAATTATTGCTATTGTTCTTCCATAGTCGTGATAGTACCATGGTTCACCTTACATTTTACAACCTCGTTGACACCATTGAGCCACCTTTTACCATTTTTTTTAACCTGCGGAAAAAAATCACTCAGAATATAAATCAATAATTGAAAATTAAAAGATAGATTTCTTAGATTGTTTAGACAGAATTCAAACAAAAAATTTTTCGTGATCGCGATGCTTGAATATTACAATGTAAAACACCTCGGCGAGGAGACTTTGGCTCTGGTCAAACACAATGTTTACGACATACCAAACATTTTTGTAGCTAGGGGGCGCTATATAGTATCCACTTATCAATCGTGCACAATAGCGCTCGGATCATGATCAATACTGAGAAAAGTCACTGTTGTAAATAAACATTCTCAATAATGATTTTATTCAAATGGATACGGGTAGCATGTTTACAGTCATGACAATTAATTCCCATCCGTACACGGGATAGAGTAGAATAGGAATAGAGAACACATACATTTTGTCTGAAGGCTAACGTACCAAGCATATCACTAAAGAAAATGTTTACACACGTATGTACATGTAGGCCCTGATATTTTGTGTATGATGTTTATTCGCATTTATATTCCATAGGCCCATAATACAAGTTTTCTCTCAATCGGAATGCCTTGTAAATGTACATAGCAAGGTGAGCTGATTTACATAATGAGGGTTTTGTACTCGCCATTACAGACTGTAAAATGATAGAATTTATCCAGTGACGGATGGGTCCAAATGTGGTTACATGAAAGGTATTGCTATCTGAGTGGAGTATATACATTCTCGCAAACCAGAGTACATGACGCGATTGACGATGTGTCGTGGACTGTGCCGTAAAAGAGTCTGTTGTTTACGACGATTGGAATGTACAAATCACAAATAAACAGAAAGTGATATTCGTTTTCAATATACTATCATGGTAGACCCCAATAATTGAGAATTACAACGAGTCAACTTTTAGTAACTTTTTGTTTGTTGACAGTTTTTTTGTGCTCTTTTCAAAGTACGCAAACACTGTTTTGTCCAATGAAATAGAGGAAACAGCTAATCTCACTCAGATTGCAATTTCACCAATAATATTACCAGTAGCCGAGGCAAACTTTTCTCAAACAAACTTGTAAATTAAGAAAAATCCACACCGACTGTCAATTTTAAAGTGCTACCACTACGGTGAAAGCGAAATGGGTTGTTATTACAGTTTTTTGCTTGCTACAATGTTGTGTAGTTAACATCTAAATATTTTAATATCAATAGAGTCAACGATAATTACTTTGATTTGTTTATGTACACAGAAAATTGTGTATATATATCTACAAAGCAAATGCCATACTTTAACTTGCCATAGCTCTTGAAATATGCGTTCCAAGAACTCCGACACGAATTCCTTCGGAGAAGGACGGAAACGTGTCGGAGTTCGAATTCTCGGACCACATATTTCTAGATCTGAGCTTGCCACTGTTTGTGATATATATATTTTGAAGTATTGTATTAGGTTTTATTTCATAAAAAGAACAGGACGGAAAAAGCAAACACCTTTGGTTTAAGTTGTTTTGACAGAAATTAAATGTAAATATGAAACAGAAAGAAATATCGCGCAAAAAACCGACACAATTGAAACTTGTAATAAGCATTGCATGTCCTTTCAAACTTTATCAGCTGTATCATCTTTACACCCAACCATTTGTTCTGATTTCTTGGCTTTAATTTCTTGTTACATTTAATATGTTTGTTATACTTCTGTTGTATTAAAAACATACTTACATAGTGTGTGTATGTAACAGTCCATCAATATATCATCTATTTAATCGTGTTTATACTTTGTCTACACTAACAAATACATATCATTTAACTCTCATAATCCTCAAATGTTTTGAGTTTGTTTTTGTTATTCATTCGTAGTTTTTTTAAGGAAAATGTTGCATGTTGTCCTCAATTTTTTTTTACGTTTCCCCCCCCCCCCCCCCAGGGCTCAGACCACTAAAATAGTGGTGTGAGCCCTGGGCTACAAGTTCACCCAACCCTTTCACGATCACTCACCAAGGTTATTTATTTGTTTGTTTGTTTGTTTGTTTGTTTGTTTGTTTGTTTGTTTGTCTGTTTGTTTGTTTGTTTGTTTGTGTCTGTCTGTCTGTCTGTCTGTCTGTCTGTATGTCTGTGTGTGTGTGTGTGTGTGTGTGTGTGTGTGTGTCTGTGTATGTGTTTTTTAAAAAGAATATTTTATTCAAATACAGAATGATAAAAGTCCGTTGACTTGAGCAAGGCTATTCAGACTAACATTAAGTCAACGTCTGATGTACGAATAACAGCTCCGAATTCCTCTATTTCCTTCGTATATTGCAGTTTTTTTTCGATTTTTGTTGTTGCGAGTCGAGAGTGCTCATTTTCTTCCCCCGAGTCGTTATTCCTACATTACATTTTAATCAGATTGGTCCTTTAATCTAAGTCGGATATTTTCACCTCAATCAGCAGGGTAGTATTGTTTGTATACATATATGGTCTATTTCTATCCCAGAAAACATTAAAAATATTTACTCAAGATACAGATTTAATATTGAATTGAAAAATTATTTGTTACAAGGGTTATAATTTTTTTTGTTTTTCTTGATTCTATTACTTTTTTATGTGTGTTGTTACTGTTCGAAATTGTGGTTAGCTTTATTTCGATATATATATATATATATATAACTCGGTGAGTATCAATCTGCTAAGACAGTGCTCTATACCGCAGTGGCAGAGCGTAATAGTTTTGGTAGTACTGGAACTCTTTCTTGGGTGTAACTCAGAGTTTCACGCATATTGCGATCATCAGACACATATATATGTATATATTTTTTCTTTCGCTGTACTTATTCTCCATATGTGATATTTTCTAAGTACATGTATTGCATAACAGGAACAGTTATCACTTAAATTATTTTGATAACTGTTGTGCACTTGGTAATGAGGCTGAACTCGATTAGTTGCTAAATTCAACTATTTTCAGTCTTTTTCTCTTTTCAACTTTGTACATTGAGTATATTGTTATAATTTATTCATATGATTTATGAGAATTATTATTATTGTATGAATGTTGTGTCACTGACCACTACTTTAATGCGTATCAAGATGAATTTACATTACATATGTAGCATTGTATTATCATGGTGCAATAATTGTCAATAAAAGTTGTCCTTGAAAAGCCGTTCCATACATGCATGTATTGATGATAGTGTGCTAAGAATAGATTAATAGTATACAGCAAGCTAACCAGACTGCTATACCTGTCTGATCCCCCTAACACATTAATTATTCAATACCTTAATTAAGGTCCATAAGTTTTTAATTCCTGGTCAGAGATGATCACCAAAATTGTATATCACGTTTACAAGCGCGTACATGGCATATACCGTACAATACACAAAAAATGTAGTTTCTAACATGTTTTGCAGACCTTTTATAAGTGAGATACGGGTAAGACCACAACGACATATAGGGGCCTACGTGTGACAGTCATTCTATATTGAGGGATTGCCGCGTACGTGTATAAGACGCAGAACAGACGTTTGAACAATAGACAAACAACAAAACATGTATCGTAAGCAGATTTCAAAAACAGTTTGTATTGACACTTAATATGTACAGTCAGTGAGTCATATTAATTATGTATTCCTTCATATTGATCGTTATTGATTCACCCCATTATCTGACAGTAATTCCCTTTCTCATACACTTTTTGGAAGCCAGGCGTGTCCTCTTTAAACAAATGTATCCCTGTAAATAGCCACTTAACACAATGAATTGATTAATATGTTATGTTTTAGTTTGGCGATTGCTACAGTTACTATCTCTCTATAATTGTGAGCAAACATAAGAATACCGACAATACCACTCAATCATCACCCCTTTTCTCTTTATAACTATAATCTACCAAACATTTTCTACTGTCTGCAAACAGTTCTTACATCTAACGTTGGTCAAAATGTGAAAAAGACCCACGTCTACATCCAGTTGTTTTTAGAGTAACGTGAAAGAATGAGCTGAGTCCAAGCCATTGTCTTTATGTCACATTGTGTATTGTTTAAGTCACGTGTTTGACTTTCTTATGATTTATTTCAAACAAATAGCCCGTTGTTTACTGTAAGTGAAAATAACATTGCCTATCTTAGAGTATGACTTCAGTGTAATAATTGGCTGTCTATCAGACTTTAGAAACAACGGGTTGTAAGCAATTGATCGTTTATAATCTACGCCTCGGTTTACTAGTCTACAGTCTCAATATCCGTTATTCAACTCGATCAACACGATTCGTTATATAGCAGTGAATAGACACTGTTGACTGTTATAAGCTTTTTATACTAGGATACTTGAAGTAGACACAACGTACACTGAAAACAATCATCATATTGTACATAAGCTTGTAAACATTGTATTATCCTGTGTCCTGTATTCTAAACATAGGTCTCCAAGTTGTTTTTACCATAAATCGATATTTTGTCCACTTGTAGTAATATTATGACTGCGACACAATAGTATATGTATAGTAGTATAATCTATAGTGACACATTATGTATTAAAGCATGTGTTAGAATAGCTGATACGATTTCAATATATTTATTGAGCCTCGCCGCTACTGATTGATTCTAAATGGCAAATAAAATTCCATGGGCAAGATTTGAACCCGCTTAGGGGAAAGTTACGAGTATGTACCGCACAAATTGGGCACCTTTTCATGAACGAAATCCTAAACATGGATCTACTTTTCATCTGAACATTCCCTAAGTTATTGGGATGATAACATGTGAAAAGTTTTCATATGCTTTATAGAAATACCTTCACAACAATTATACATGGGTCGACTGATAATTTGAACTTGGGCCGTTCACCTGCGTCTGAAAATGTACGCGGTACCCCCACTCGTATGTATGCCCCTCGGGCTTAGGAAAAACAATGTATGTATGTATGTATGTATGTATGTATGTATGTATGTATGTATGTATGTATGTATGTATGTATGTATGTATGTATGTATGTATGTATGTATGTATGTATGTATGTATGTATGTATGTATGTATGTGTGTGTGTGTGTGTGTGTGTGTGTGTGTGTGTGTGTGTGTATGTATGTATGTATGTATGTATGTATGTATGTATGTATGTATGTATGTTTGTTTGTGTGTGTGAGTGTGTGTGTGTGTGTGTGTGTGCGCGCGCGCGTGCGTGTGCGTGCGTGCGTGCGTGTGTTTGTGAAAGGTTTTCTTTTCGCATCGAAATGAGTTCGACTCTTATAATGTTACTGGAGATATAAGGTAAAGCTGACAGTACTATATAAATGTAACAGGAACATTGAAATATATGCAACAGGTGTGTTTCGTCAAACCTTACGTCTCGAGTGCGCCCTCTACAGATCAAATACTTTGCACATTTGTTTCTACACATAATTACGGCTCAAAACTTCAGTGAAACACATTTTTATAGTTCTGATTTATTAGTATATTTTTATAGTCCATAATACAAATGATATATATTGATCAAAACGATTTTTATTTAAACACAGTAAGTTTGAATATTCGCAACAAAGCTGACTGTGTTCCTTTTTGAAGCAAACGTTAGTTCGGAGTATATCTACATGTACGTACGTGCGTGCGTGCGTACAGTATATTTTCATTCACACTGCGTTCGTGAACTTTCCATGCAATATTCGACTTGGTTACACGGTCTGTTTTATTTCCTGTGTGACTCAGCATAGTTATGAATGTACTCTCACAAACATTTTGTCGAAAAAACCATGCGGTGCAGCTAGTAAAATTTAATACAAATAGCTTAATTTTTAATTCCAATTATATTCCTATCTCGTGACAAAATTCTAAAAACTGTAAAGCATTGCTTTGAGAACCTTTGTAAAGCAGTGCACTGGCATTAAGTGAAAACGTGAGGCAACAAAGAGAAAAAAGTTACAGTGATCTTTGATCACCGTATGGTTGGGAGGATGCCGATCACCCGAAACATGATTCTGAATTCGTTCTGGAGCTCAGCTATTATTTCTATGTTTCAATAAACAACAATTTTTTGTATTTTAACCCAAAACTCCCCACGGATCAATCTAGAGTTGTAAACCAAACTGACCTCACAGCACGCAGGTAAGTATTTTGTCAGGTTCCACATGTGAAATAATTCGGAGTATGTACGTGTATATTGAGGAATTGTGTAACGACCTGTAAAGTTCCCAGTGAATGCGATCGATGTGATGACCATGTACTTCTGTAACTCAGTTACAGAGATATAGCGATCAATGCAAATTAGGAAACATCAGCTGATGACCGTTTGTTTATTTCGATATATTACAATTCGTATATTTCAAGTATGTTTTGCAGACAAACCTTTATTTTTAAAACACCCCAAAACTATCTATAATATTTCAAAACTCGAATAGAAGTTTTTTATGTATCCGTTATTGAATTTTCATTCAACTAAAGCTTCTTTCACGATTTTATCAACAGCGTGTTTTCCACCTGGATCGTACACCGCAATGGGACTGGAACTCCATATGTCCTGTTTTGTTGTAATTTTTGTTGGTGTGGTGTCAGTACTTTCTGTTCATGGGACCGAGAACGAGGTATGGATTTAGTTTTCACCAATATTGCCCTTCATTCCTCGATTATTTTCTTTATATCTTTTTCATTTTGCTACTAAATGTATCATTCCGGCTGAATAGAAATCAAACTTATTTTGCACGGGGGAATTAAGCTGACGACTTTCGTGTTTCTACGCATCCAGTTATTACACTCTTCACTCGACCAATATGCCCGTTAACTTCGGGGGGGGGGGGTGAATACTTTTATCATTAACTATGGGGGTGTATGCATGTAATACGTATACCATCAATCGAGGGGGGGGGGGGTAGGGGGGTTATATTCTATCAAAGATGTTTGATGGTAATCATAAAATATGTAGTTCATGTTTTCCCTCGTTGAAAGCCTAGTAACACTCTGACAGAAAATAACCGAATTCTTTTGCAGAACTATCTGAAAGTCAAGTCTAAACGTTCAGGTATGTCCCCCATCTTTGCTTTCCCCTCTTCTTTTCAACTATTGCTACTCTTCATTTTACGTGAAACATCATAATATTTCGGGCAATTTATGTCAATTAACGAAGCTAAGCGTGCAACATTATCGTAATCGCCATATTTAGCTTTCGCATAGAACTTTATCATTAACTCCAAAGTCACCAAACAATGTATTGTTGTTATTTGACGACAGTTTCCGACGGAGCCTTTAACCAGTGTGACCAATATAAGATAATAAATACAGCCACAACTTACGATGTAGCTCGACAAATTTGTGGCAATGTTCCAAATGGTCGCCTAGTAACCATAACTAGCAACGCCCTTAAAACACAATTGAAGTCTATGGCTGCGAGTGAACAATACTGGATTGCGGAATGCCTTACACTATCTTCCAACAATTGTCCTTATTTGGAGTGAGTATATCTACTTTTTGAGTGAGTATATCTAAATAGATATTAGATTCTTTTTTCCATAAATGATATTTAAAGTTGGAGGCGATAATATTTATGTAGTAATGCTAAACAGATCTGACTATATACCCTATTGGTTAATTAAAACACTTCAAATAAATTTAGTTCTAGATGCATGTATACTGTTCAAGATCACTTATTGTATGTTTCCTTTATGTTTAGTACTTCTACTGGGGCTGTACAAACAGACGATTGCGATGACCACAAACCGTTCATTTGTCGTTGGAATGGAGGTGAATACATTACTTACTTTACTGTGTGACATTTTAAAACAGATAATTTCACCATGATAAACTGGTTGGTATATTTTCTCTAGTATTCAACAGCTGTATGTTTGTAGTCTTAACTTCTGGTTCTGTAGAATGTTTACCACGTGACATTAAAAGTATGGGAAATCTAATAGAAATAGCGTACGCAAACCACACGTCAATTCAGAATAAAGGTAATGCATGCTGTTGTAGCTTGGCTGCAAGGTACATATGTCTATTAAGCACCCATCATCATCATCATCATCATCATCATCATCATCATCATCATCATCATCATCATCATCATCATCATCATCATCACCACCACCACCACCACCACCACCACCACCATCATCATCATCATCATCATCATCATCATCATCATCATCATCATCATCATCATCATTGTAATTGTAATTGTAACCATAGTGAATTTTGCTATTATCACTCGATTTACTGATGTCATATTTTGATATGCAAATGTAGATGATGTACCTGCCTGTGATTGGCTCCCCTGTCAGAACGAGGGAACGTGTATAGCAACCACGTCAGATACAGGATTTCAATGTAATTGTCCACCAGACTTTTCCGGGGAGCATTGCCAGATTTCATCATCATTTCCAACGGGTATGCAAATTAATACCACATTTGCCTATTGCTGAATTAGACAGAAACTGAACTAACACCGATTGACTGAGATCTTGCAACTCATTATATAAAAGTTTTATAATGAAAGTGACACGAAATTTGTACACAGCCTATCATTACGAAACGGACACCTGACTGACTGACACTTGACCTAAATTGATATTAACATGACATACGGAGAAGCACTTGATATTGAAATGTATTCACTGTACATATTACATTGTAACATTAATCGAGGAACATTTATACCGACGGTATGAGTACGGTTAGACCGTCTTTCACAGTCTACTGGCTTCACAGAATACCTACTATTTTACACTAAGTCTAACTGACTAGGAGCCAGTAGCTATATTTATGAGTTTAGACAATGTTCCTGTAATTCACTCACATTATTTTCTCTCAGTGATACAGTCTTTCTATAATCAGTCAATTAAAACTTTGATCACAACGTAACACATGCGTTCTCCCATATTCGTTTCCGACTAATCTAAAACAGTGTACATGTACCACTACTACCAATCTGATTAAAATCTGATGATAGATAGGCTGGTTTTCCTGTATTTACCTTTATTCCATCGTTATTGCGTCTTTTACGTTAGTTTTGTTTTTCCTGGGCGAACGCCTTTCCAACAGGAAAAAAAAAACTAACGTAAAAGACGCAATAACGATGGAATAAAGGTAAATACAGGAAAACCAGCCTATCTAACATCAGGTTTTAATCAGATTGCACTACTACATACACGAAGCAGGTTTGTGTGCTCTCCTCAACCCGAAAGATATCGAGATATTGTAAAAATATCCCCAGTTCTACACGACGTGCATTTATAAACATCGAACATTTTTTTTTAAGATGTCGCATGTAAATCTTACATCAATGTTTCATATGACGCAATCATTAGTAACGAACGAATATTGTATCTGTGTTACTATAGCAACAGATGATCACTGCCAAAGCTGCCCGTGTCAAAATGGTGGTACATGCATCAGTAATGAAATGTCGTATACATGCGATTGCCCTGGAGGAGGTTTCGGTGGACTAAATTGTGACGAGTGTAAGTATGAATTAAATGGACATATCATCAACCATGTTTTCAATAATAGTTAAACTTCCCTACTATACTGTATCCCAAAGATTTGATATTTTACTTCACGTGATAATGGTAAAGCGAAATTGTGCAAAATCGACACCCATACTAATAATTATATCAATGTGTGTGTATATCGGCCAAATTCACCACGTAGTATAACATTGTGGTTGAGTTCTTTCTATTTTGAGCATTCGTTAGGAAATTTAGGGAACAGTATCTGTATTCACATTAATATGTCTGCGATATTTGTTAACTATCCACGTTTCCCACTGTTACAGGCATTGGACAAACCATGGATCTTGGCGGGCAAACTGACACCCAGGGACAGTTCGATACCAGCACATTACCGCTGTCGCAAGACACGACCATTCTAAACAGTTTAGTCGGACTTGACACACTGGTGATAGAGGGCGATCTTTATTTAGCGACGTCCTCTGCTCTCAAGAAAATCTGTCAGTTGTTCAAATATGATGTCAGTGTCGGTTTTGAATCATTCCAAAATCTGTGTACAGAGTTTAATATTGATAAGCCATGGGGTGTACAGGGATTTGAGATTGACGGTGTTCATTATTTGGCTATAGCACAAAATAAAGATAGTTCCAACAACGTGGAAACTGATTCCATACTACTACGTTGGAATGGTATTAAGTTCATTATGCACCAGGCACTATCAACCAACGGTGGTAGAAATTGGCATTACTTTACAATTCCAGGGGACAGTTCCCATTTCTTGGTCATCGCAAATTTCGAAGGTCCAAGCACTGTTTATAAATGGAATAGTGCTACTGGTATCTTTGATATTTTTCAGAATGATATTCCTACAGAGCAGGCGGCGGAATGTCGTTCCTTTGTAGTTGGTAGCGACTATTATCTCGCCTTCTCTGGAAGTGTTGCCGCTGCTAAAGTGTACCATTATGATAGTGAAAACGGTGTATTTGTGGAACATTCCACCATCCCAAGTCCTCGTCAGTTTCAAACCATGGATTTTTATCAATATGATTGTGAAATGTATATGGTTACTACTAGACCAAGCAATTTTGAATCCCCAACTGTTTTTGTTTGGCGAGATGACAACTTTCAGGTATGTCAGTCCGCATTACTCCCGCCAGCTTTAGGCCACATTTGCATAATTGAACTCTCTAAACAATCATTTGTGCTGACAACACATATGTTTGGTATGGATGTACTGTATAAACCTACCGACAGTGGTTTAACTAATTATGACACCGTTGGCATGATGAAAGGAACGTGTCACGTGTTTAAATGGAATGAAAATACGTATTTGATGTTAGGACCGAACGCAGATCATATGTATGTATGGCAGGACCAGTGATTATTTTGAGAAAATTCAAATTCGTCACAATTTAAAAGAAAAGACATCACGACAATACATCGCAAAATTTCAACTGACAGTAATTCAGGGTGTTCGTTTTTAGACCACCTAGGTTCTTTAACTTACATTACTATACCACCCAAGTTCTTTAAACTTATATTAGACCGCCTAGGTTCATTAAACTTACATGATGGGTACATCTTTTAAAGCGTACATATATTTCAACGAAGTATGCTTCCAAGAAAACTGTGGAGAGGCACGTTTCAATCACGTGAACTACATTGAATAACATGTTCTTTTATTGGTTGGTATGAAATATTGTGACTATTTGTGCTACGCTCTGATCTTCGCACTCAGCTGACGGATCATATAACTACATTCGATATACTAGTAACTACATCCGAGTCACTCTCACATCTCACATCTTGTCTACGGAGATCACTTGGACTTTAGGGAATTATATAACTCAGATTGCATACAATGTCCATGGTTAACATGGATATTTTAGAAGTAGCCAGGGAGCAGATGAACGCTCCTTAACTTGCCTTCAGCCCACCTTCTAAAGTGATTCCATTCTTTTATTCCAACTTTAAAATCTTATTTAAAATCTTTATAAACATAAATTATACAATACTCTGATGATTGGATGATAAAATAATCAGCACCATAAATGAATAAACCAAACAGTGTTGTTGCCTTCATTCAATGCAAATGATTTTGACAACTATGAAAAATGGCTAAACAATGTGATCACGTATACTGTTCTTCCAACTGCCTGTAATTAATCATTATTTGACATCGATGGTCTTTTTAATAACTTATTGTTGTCATCTTAGAAGAATACTATTCGCGATATGCACACATTTGTTCTAAGTATTAATTCTTGACAGCTGAGAGTTCACTGTGACCTCGCGTGACATCAAAACTTTGCGAATATTTATACACAGTTGTAATCTGTCATCGGTAGCAATATTCTTTTAAAAGAAAGCAAGTGATTGGTTAATATTAAGATAGGGCGTACCCTACCTGTAGATTTGAAAACGACAATCGGTACAAACCCTACTGACATTTTGAAATTTTTTGAATTTTCGCTCCCACTCTCAAAGAATTCAAAAATATAAAAATGTCAGTTAGCATAGCGGAGTAGTGTAGGTAGCGACAGTTCTCGAAGTCTACAGGTAGGCTAGATAGGGCAATGTTCCTTTCAAAGAATGTTAGATAAAGGATATGATGTTTATGTTTTCAACATAGTAACCAAAACGAAAGTTGTTACGATGTATTATTTCTACAGGTTATTCTACTCACTTTTGAGTGGCTTGAGTGGTAAATAATAGTATAATTCTCAAATAATACGTCAATGTAAAACAAAACTTGTAGAGGGGAATCAACTGTCTTTCCTGTAAACGGTAGATAGATTTGAACAACCGCGTTTCACCACTGTTTTGCCATGTATACAAGTATGTATTCATTTACTGCATGTAATATACTAAAACTAGTATGTGTGGTATTCAATAAAGTATAGACGCTGCACATAAATGTCTTCCTTATTTGGTATGTATGTATGTATGTATGTATGTATGTATGTATGTATGTATGTATGTATGTATGTATGTATGTATGTATGTATGTATGCATGCATGCATGCATGCATGCGTGCGTGCGTGCGTGTGTGTGTGTGTGTGTGTGTGTGTGTGTTTGTTTGTTTGTGTGTGTGTGTGTATGTATGTATGTATGTATGTATGTATGTATGTATGTATGTATGTATGTATGTATGTATGTATGTATGTATGTATGTATGTATGTATGTATGTATGTATGTATGTATGTATGTATGTATGTATGTATGTATGTGAACAAACTATATGTATAGGTTATTCCATAAGCCTCATAGATACAGTAGTTTGGCATGACCGTCACGACACGTACCATACAATCTAAACAAATAAGACAAACATGAACAATGGTTTTAAAGATATCTCGCACAAACATGTCCATCCTAACAGTTCAATCTAATATATATATATATATAATAATCGGTTTAGCATATTTTCTTGAATGTTTAAGATATATTTTGCTGACACTAATGACATTCAAATTCACAACAACCCCACTATCACTATAATGATGTCCACTGTAATATCCTACACTAGTCCCATCGTGTTCCTTCTATTCAGTATTAATAGTTGACACATCAAAGGCAAACACAAGTACTTTTTACATCATTGTATTCAGCCATTGCACTGAAAAAACACTCGAAAAGCCTACTGTATATTCAATTAGTGGAATTATTTACTACCAAACGAGAACGACTATAAAATTTCAATTAGGCGGCACGGGGATTTTTACACAATGTTTTTCTTGTTATGAATTACGCAAACAAAATACAGGCACTATTTTAGCACGCAAGCACACGAAACTTTCCATTATCTCACTGTGAACACAAAATAGTTTTGAGTTTAAATCTTCCTTCGTTGATCCGGCATTGATGTTGATTTAGTTCACAGTGAGATAAAATGATATGTAATTTGTAACAAGAAACCATGTTGCGACACAAAGCACACCGAGCTTCCAAAATGAAACGCTATTGTCACTCTGGTTGGGTAGTAAGTTCAATAAAATGTATTTTTCTGACAATGTATCTTTAATCCGTTTATCTCTTACTACGTTATGTTAAATCATAGACAGTGGAGAAGAACAAATACGGGTGTTTTGTAATGTAGGTGAGTGCTAAATGATGATGATGATGATGATGATGATGATGATGATGATGATGATGATGAAGGAACTCACGTAGTATCAGGACCATGAAAAAGACCACAGTGTTTGTCCGTACGATGAAGCAAAATAAGATAGTTGTAGAAATAACGGTTTAATGTATGTATGATAAGCTTGACGTATAGTAAAGGGATATCTTACGTTAACTTTTTTAGTGATTACGAAATACTGATGGACTACATATGATTGGCATCAAATTGAAATGAAACTAAATTTGATAATTTGTAATCAAACACGACAAAAACTTAGCCATATTTAGATAATTCCAAGGATATAGATTTTATTTTCATATCCAAAGTTTAATAATTAACAGGAAAAATCCGATTGTGCGATCACAGGAAACAT
Source organism: Glandiceps talaboti (assembly GCF_964340395.1). Lineage (NCBI taxonomy): Eukaryota > Metazoa > Hemichordata > Enteropneusta > Spengelidae > Glandiceps > Glandiceps talaboti. The sequence continues at coordinate 18,014,568 of NC_135552.1, forward strand.
ATGGAGCAGAAAAATTACTCCCGCATTTAATCTCGGTTAAGCGGATTACGTTCGGACATTCCGGATAACTAATACTTTAGTATACCACTTTTTAAATGGTTAGATAAATTAGCTCAAAGTATAACAAAACATATTTATTCACTTCAAAGGAGATAGTTTTCTTTGCTCATGCCGTATTAATTATGGATAAAATACAAAAGATTTTCCGTCACAATGAAATTGAGAGGTATAAAGAGTCGTAGGACGATGCAGCTAAACTAACCTGACTGTAGAAGGCTGTCGGTTACTTCCCTGCATTGTGACCAGTCTAAGTAATTGATTCAAGTCGACTTGACTGCCAACTTTTGGTGGGCCTACTGCCTGTAAGGTGAGTCACGTATTACAAAAATGTACATTCGTACACCCCAGGATCTCTGTTGTCTCTCGATGTTCATGTTAGACTGTATGTATGGAAGTTGTTTCCATCGAATTTGTATATACCGGAATTTCTTACATGTAACAGTCAGGAATGATTTATATTGGTTATTTATCGTGAACCGTATGGACTAGGCGACGTAAATTATCAGTAGCACAGTGCTTCACATAACTCATTGAAAGACTTGATATTTAAAATTGTGTTTATCTCGGAAATAAACTGTTTAAACTATTCTGTTACTTTGTACAATAAATATAGAACTTACTCTCAGTTCAAACAAAGGAAAAGAGATATAGTTCAAAAGACAAATTCAGCCATTATAGAAACCAGTATGGCCACCGACGAATGTGTTAAATGCATGGGGAAATTAAAGATTGTTGATTAGAAGACCCCTCCCCCTCCCCCAATTTATTTTACAATATCAAAAGGACCAGCAACAAGCTTTCATATCGCACTCGCTTTGGAGAGGTTTCAAGAAAATCGATTTTCAAGGAACTTGGTCCCTGGGACCCGATGCGCACTGGTGTATTTCCTGAATTTTGTATAATTTACTCAGAATTGTACACACTATAGCTGGTAATTTAAGACTGCAATATTGGCGAACTCGACTAATTGATAAACAGTAGTTCCACATTCGCTACATACAATAACAGAAGTAGTTAAAATTTCTTCGGAATGTCTTTGTGCTTTTAATTTGTATATAGGGGAAATAAAAAAGTGTTTGTTTTTTAGTTTTTCTGATTAACATAACATTTTTTCTCTCAAAAAACACACTATCGTCTAAATCACATCACATCATGATCACCCCACTTCAGATCATACCACACCACACCACACCACACCACACCACACCGTATGCGCCATACCACACCACGCAACGCAACGCACCACGCCACACCACACCATACAATACCACACCACGCCACGCCACACCACAACATACCACACCACAACACAACACATCACATCACATCACACCACACCACACCACACCACACCACACCACAAGACAACATAACACACCACACCACACCACACCACACCACACCACACCACATCACAACACATCACATTTTGTTGATCAACAAATAATATAAAACTAACAACTTCCCCATGTCCATTTCCCCCAAATAGACGCGGTAGCCATGCACTTAGTGTTCATATGTCTACTGGTCATCTTCGATCTTAGAATATCATCGTCAACATATGCAGGTCACCTGGTACGTATAGACAGTATTGCTTACATGTATGAACAGTTATTGTCAATTGATATATATTATATCTAAAGGTTCTTTTTAAGTTTATGTTTGTGTATTTATAAGGGATTCTTTTTTCGTCTTCTTCTGATTTTGAAATTAGTTTATATCTTGCTCTCACACCGGGCTCTTTACAATACATGCTTATGAGCAATCTCAAGCATATTCTTAATAAGGAAGTAAAATAGTTCTCGCAACTGAACCAGGGCTAGTTTTCTACTCTCTTGGATCAAGGTGAACCGTTGCCGCAAAACGATGGTACAATCAAATGTCGTGGCCTGACCAGATCGCAAACTAATCAAAATACAAACAAAACTGTGTTGAATAGATGGTTTTGAGCTTACCAGTAGTTAAACTTTAAGTGTGTCCATGTCAAACCTGGAAGACGGTTACAGTACATTTGTATACTGTCCTGTATCTCAGACCACTATAGCTATGGTGGTCTGAACTTGTATCGTGTAATAGGCAGAACACTTGCAACTTTGGCAAACGGTATACAGTAACACCTACAAGTACGAGTGTGCTTGTTAGTCACTAAGGGGATACAAGCTTGACTAGCTTTGCTATTTCTTGATCCCTTTTGCCATTTATTCTGTATGTGTATCTTTTTAAGATTAATTTTTATTATTATTATATTGGTGAATAAAGTTATTATTATTATTAAACTTAACTGTAAAATTTTCTGTTTTTGTATGAATTATAACGTGAATGCATTACTTATAAAGACGAACTCGTTTGGCACTTGAACTTCAGGAATGCATATACATTGTGTATTTAAGATGAACGAATTGCCCAACAAGTTCAGGAAATATTGCTGGCATTATTATGCATCAATGCAGTAAATCTATAGTTACCTCGTACCCTATGGATTAAGTTCCGCGACATATTAAGGCCCCATGTTGCGTTGTATGGGCTACGTTGCTTTCAAAAACGTTATCATCAAGCTATCCAATGCTCAATGGAGCGAATTTTTATATTCTCACACATTGTACATGTACTAGTAATTGTTCAATCATTGCTGTCATGTAAGAATGCTGCCAACAATTTCTACTATGATCGCACAGTTATTGGTGTTTTGAACTGTATACTTTAATGTATGTATTGTCTGAAGTCACGCATTCGTCGTGACTTCAGAAAACACTGACGAAGCCACAGTGGATACCTGGCGAAAGCTTTGGTGAGCTAATTAAATTGGGGTGCAATTCGAAGTTAAATCCAGACTGAATTCTTTGCACAGATGAGCATTCATCATACTATGTGTTTTATATTTTATTCAGAAAAGAATAAAAGAAGAACGGCACGTTTACAGACGTCAGGGTAAGGTTCCCATTATAATAATCCAAACTCATCCAACTCATCAAAACAGAATGAGCTGTACAATAACCCCCCCCCCCACCCCAACCGATGAAAATAAAACTTTTAGATATTTGAACCATAGATCCCTCCACTGTCTATGTTTTGACACACAACATATAAAATCTTATGATAGAGAAATATGTATTAGAACTTTAAATACTGTTGTACCACACCTAGTTGTTTTCCTATCTTGTGATTTGTCAATACGTGATCACGTGGTATGTCGAATATTCACACTGTTCAACGCAAATGTCGTTTACCGGTCAACACCTTTCGTGATGATGCCTGTGCAGGTATCATCACAAACTGATGACTGATTACACTATGTGCACATATACGTATATGTTTTCATAGCATATTGAAATGGAATCAACATGTGTTGGCGAAAGTAGACGCTAGCCAGAAATTTAACGACTTTTCCAATTTTCTGAAGACGAACTTTGTCACCCTTGTGTCATGGTTTGAGAAGGGGTGGGCGCAATTTGTCACGGATACAGAAAGGATTTGGGAAAGCTGGTAATTATTAAAGGAGTAAACTTTTGCAGATTCCTGTGTTCTTTTTCAAACTACCTTCTCTGTTGTCATAAGGAGACCCTACGGTGTACATATACTGTATATGTCAAACGGAAACCCTACAGTGTACATATGCTGTATAAGTATACATCGTATGGAAACCCTAAGGTGTACATATCATGCATATACTGTATACATCATCCGGAAACCCCACGGTGTACATATACTGTATACGTCAACCCTAGGGTGTACACATACTGTATGCGTCATGTGGAAACCCTAGGGTGTACACATAAGCTTACTATAGACGTCATATGGAGCCCTACGGTGTACATATACTGTATACGTCATATGGAAACCCTATGGTGTACATATACTGTATACGTCAACCCTAGGATGTACACATACTGTATATGCAATATGGAAACCCTAGGGTATACACATACTCTATACCTCATATGGAATCCTACGATGTACATATACTGTCATACGGAAACTCTACAGTGTATATATATTGTATAGCTTTTAGACACGACATACAATCTGGTAAATGATGTGGTGTGCTACAAAACGTGCGTTGGCTGATTGTGCTTGTACAACATCATATGTCAGTTCCCCCCGGGCCTGTGGGTCACCCAACACAAAACAGTCTGTGTTGAGGTGACCCACAGTCCCTCCAGGAAACTGACGTATGACGTTTCCCTCGCGATCAGTCAACAATGTGTATAATAATCTAGTCCTTAATCTAGTCAGTCAGTCAGTCAGTCAGTCAGTCAGTCAGTCTACTCTAATCTATTCTAATCTCTTTTGATTTGAAAAAGCCGTGACCTCCTATCGAAGATGTACTGTATACAAATTCCACTCGGATGAAAAGTTATCATATTTAGATGCAAGAGCGGTTTGTCAAAGTGAAAGCGAGACAGGAGATATGGCAAAGATCCTAACTAGCAACGTAAATAGTGCAATATTCGACGTATTCGCTAATTCAATGAGTCCCGATGCTTATTTCGGAGCACAGTATGACGACTCTAAAGACAAGTGGCTCTATCCTGATGGTACTGAGGTTTGCTATACTGATTGGTCGACTGGGAGACCGCTAAATAACCTGGCTATCAATTGTGCCACATTCACGTAAGTGTTCCAGAAAATAACTAATACTCTTGGGGGACGTTGACAATGCTGACGTATTTCTAGTTTGAAGGAAGGGAGATGGCAATGACTAAATTTATCTACTGGTAATATTACAATTACGAAGTATATTTCATCTTGAATGTACGACGACCTTGAGAACCTAATGGCAAATAATGAAATTGGAAGCCTTATTTAATGGCACTTTGCATAGTACTAGTTCTTCTTTTTCTTATGAACCTTTACTAAACACTGTTTCTATCAAGTGCATGTCTTGAAACCATTTATCTTGTATCAGTCTCTAATAGGAATGATTTTAGGTGGCTTTGAATTTAGTGCTAAACATAATATAACGAGAGTGTGTTTTAGTTACACTTTAGGCATTAATAAATGCGTATAAACTTAACTGATAAAGAAATTTGATCTGATTTCTTATCAAACTAAT